>NW_024424675.1:11679475-11930784 GCF_017311325.1 Ursus maritimus
TCTAACACCAAAACCTGTTTATTTCCCGCTTTGGCTACCTGGACACTTGTCACTTTAGAGAAAGTTATCATGTGGCTCTTCCGGTTGGCAAGATTGAGAATCATTGAGGTTTGCTACGAGGTTTTGTGGCTCAGAACAAGTACCCTGGCTTACCACAGACAGGTTCTCAGTACCCTGGAAATGTTCTAGCAACCTCAAGATAAACCTAATGGGTTTGCGTTTCATCATGACTCAAATTTTCAGGACTCCCTTACCCTTGTCGGCCGCAAGGAGCTTTCACTGATAATGGGTCTGCATTCAGAGGACAGACTGGATGAGCTTAGGTCTGTATAGAAGCAGGTTCCTGGGGTCCAGGTGGGACGGGCGGAATAGCGGCCTCTCGAAGACGTGCACACCCAAATACCCGGAACCCTTGAGTATGTTACTTAACAAGGGGCAAGTAAGGTTGCAGATGGAATGAAGATTGCTAATTAACTGACCTTAAACTACGATTAGCTGAATTCTCTAGATGGGCCCCATGTAGTCACAAGGGAGGCAGAAGTTTAAGAGCCAGAGTATTTCAATCTGAGAAAGCCTCAACCAGCAACTCCTGGCTCTGAAGATAGAAGGGGATATGAGGAATGCAGGTGGCCTCGAGAAGCTGGAAAAAGCGAGGAAACACATTCTCTCCTAGAGCCTCTAGAAAGAAACCCAGCCCTGCCCACACTTTGGTTTTAGTGCTGTGAGACCCACCTCAGACTTCTGACTCCTGGACTGTGAGACGATAGACTTGAGGTGGTTGAAGCCACTAAGTTTGTTCTTCTTTGGCGCAGTAACAATGAGGAACTAATACATCTGATACCTGCTGCTTGGTCTCAAAGAAGGTGTAGGGGCTCTGGGTCGGCCCATTCCTCGGCCCTGCAGATTCCTTGTCCTTGGAAGGAAAGTGTGGTCAGAGATGAGCTAGACGGGGGCCTCCAGATGGCAAGGGCCTGAATACCTGGGTCAAAAGGAGGTAGGCGCTTCAGGAAAATGCTGTAACAGGAAAATGCTACGAGGAAAGAAGAAAGCCTTACTGGGTCATGACAATGGGAAGGCCTGAGTCTACCAGGCAAGTTGGAGGCATCAGGTAGGCCAGTTTACTGGACGGGGTCAAGCCTTCATGCTCTATCCCCTTTCAGACTGGCGTTTGGCTTCTGGGTTAGAAAGGGCCGTATTCTGCTTTGCATAAGAGAAGGACAGTGAAGAGGCCGGATTCTGAGAGGGAGAGATGAGAACAGAACTGGGAGAGTGGAGAAAGAAGGAAATGAGCCAAGGAAATGTGGGAAGACCACTCCCCACAATCTCTAAAACCCAATTAAATTATACTCACTAAATACTTTGCTTGGATAGATTTCTTATGGAAACTGGCCAAGCAATGGAGCTTCGTGCCTGCAACTACGTGGGATATAATGGATGCCAGAGCGTATCACACAAAGCCCCTCATCCTCCTAGCTTCCAACATTGTCGGCTGCTATTGGTGCAGAATTGAGCTCCTCCTTGAGAAACGTCCTCACCAAGGTCATGTCCCATCCAGGGACAGCCCTCATTCAATGAATGCCATATCAGAGTACGAAGGCCCAAATGCATGCCCCAATTTGAGACACAGGGCTACCCTGGCTTAGCTCAGATGAGTCCTCTGTGACGAGTGAATCACAGCCCAAATTCTCACCAGATCCAACCTGCCTCTTTCACTCTCCCACATAGGATCCCAAGAAAACTCACCAAAAGCATTCCCACATGGAACTCTCAGAGTCTCAGAGTCAGCTTCCTCCAGAAATGGATCAACGGTGGGGGTGAAAAAGATAGCAAAATGACCTCACGGGCCATGGAATTAGAAGAAAGTTGGGGGAGAATGGCCGTCTGTTAGAGGGAAGTCTGGATTGCAAGAGACAGTGGAATGGCAGTGAATGAGATCCTTGAGGGCCAGAACACCCTCCAGATTGTCACCAGGAGCCACAAATGCCTTGTAAATCCATGTGTGGCCCACCCACGCTGCACAGGAAAGGGCATAAGGGAATCTCCATCCTCGGATCACACAGCCATTTCCAGGGCCTCTACATTACTGTATGCTTCACTAATAAGTTGCCTTTTAGGTTTTAAATAAAAAGCAAAATGGCTAGAAACTGGAAGGCAGTGCAAGATATGAATAAAGAGGTTCAAGAGTGACCACATCTTGGCAATTTGCCTTTAATGTCTGCAATTGTTCGGAACTGAAAACCTTACACAAATGTCCCAGGTCAGGTTGCCTGGATAATCAGTCTAATTTTGTTTGGCATTTGTGAAAAAAAGAAGAAAAGCCTTAACGATTCAGATTCCTTGATCCATCCATTGCAACAGCAGAAATGGCAAGAATAGCACTAGAGTATATATTTGAAGGAGACCATCAGTTCATTTTTGAAGGCACGATCAGATCATTATTAATAATTCTCAACTGTGGAAATCAGAAACTTCATTGATCTCCTCAAAACATGGAAAGATTTTGCAAATTCTGAGACATCGTGTGACAGAGCTGTGCCTCCAATAAGAAATCCCTGTTCTTGTTCTTGTTTTTGTTTTTTAAGTAGGCTCCGCACCCAGCATGGAGCCCAACATGGGCCTCAAACTCACGATGCCGAGATCAAGACCCGAGCCAAAATCAAAGAGTCGGACGCCCAAGTGGCGGAGCCACCCAGGTGTCCCCAAGAAATCCTGTTTTTAAAGGGGGTGGAATGGTGTGAGGAAACACATAGGATAGTAAGCAAAAACAGGAATAAAATTGTTTATATTTTACATGTAAAAATATATGAATATGAATTATTAGGTGTTTTTTTTTTCCTACTGGGAGAGCTAAAAGCATACAAATGACTCTTTAAAAGGCAGCCTCTTTTTACAATAAATGTTAACATTTTTAAGTGATTTTAAAGGCCAATTTCTAAAACCCGTCAATCCCCTGGAAGAACATTGTTCATGTTTTAAATAGTTGAGTTGCAAGATATGAATCGATACATGAGGAGCTATTTAACATTGCTGTTTTGATCCCAATGGTGCCCTAACAGAGGCATCAAGAGTGCAGCAGTTATAATAAACACAAATTGAGACTCTTCAGTGGCTAAGTCTCCCTCTGGAAAAACTGCAGAATTGGAGATGCATGCTATAGCAGACCTAGCAACAGAACCATTAGTCTGTGGTTGAGAGGAGTGGTTTGCCGTATCTGGTCCCTGGACCAGCGGTATCCGCATCACCTGGGAACCTGTTAACTTGTTAAAAATGCAGAATCTCAGGTCCCTTGCCAGCTCCACTGAATCAGACACTCTGGGGCAGGACACGGCAATCTTTTACAAGCGCTCTGGGGGAATATAATACAGGCTAACCTTAGAGAATCCCAACCCTTTCTTGAATTCATGAACTGGGAGACAGATGGGGGGAATGCAGATGTGACCTCATGCAGTCTACATTTTGCAAGGGCATTGATCGAAAGCTGTCATTAGATTCTCAGGAAGTTGGGGGAGAATTTGTGATCCAGAAAAAGAAAAGATAGATAGATAGATAGATAGATAGATAGATAGATAGATGATAGATAGATAGATAGATAGATAGATAGATAGATAGATATAGATCGATCGATCTTATATAAAAGCTTGTGGTAACAAGCTTGTGGTAACTGATTGCATTAAAGTCCCCAATTACTGGCCTCCCTGCATCCTGCAAATGGACCACCTATACAAGAGTGGTCTCTGCTTTTTTGGTCTGCCCACCATTCCTTCCCTTTCAAGTGAGACCACCTCCCAATTTGGGGAATAGGCCCACCCTCCATTCAGGGAGCTGTTCATCACCATATCCCACCTGCATGGCCACAGGAATGAGTACCTGATTTCCAAAAATAGCAGTCCATCAGTCTGGTCAAAATGATTGGCCAAGAATTGTTCACTTGACCCAAAATGGGCCAAAGGAGTCCTTTCCTGGGATTGTATATGCATATACTTAGAGACAAGATGTGTCCCCTCTTCTCTGAAGTTACTAAGCTGAACGGATGGAAGCCTGTGCCTGGGTGTAATACACCTACACACAGAGGAAACCATATATGTTAGGAGAATGAGCCCCGTAAGAATCACAAGAGAGACAGAGAGAGCTAGTAGACTCATTCACATCCTGGGTGAGAAAGAAAGAGAGAAAGTGGGGGAGGCCTTTTTTATTATTTCATTTTATCTAGTTTAATTTTGTTGTAGTGTAGAGTTCTGTGAGTTGGCAAGTGTAGGCACGTGTGTCCACCATCACCATCAGGACACAGAATAGTTCGTCACCCAACATGTCTGTCTGCAGTCACCCTTCCTCCCACGTTCTGGCAGCCAGGGATGCTTTATTTGTCGCTACAGTTTGCCCTTTGCAAAACTGTCATATAAATGGAATCACATAGTATGTGGTATCTGGGGTCTTATTTCCTTCACTTAGTGCAATGCATTTGAGATTTTTCCATGTAAGTATCCATACAAATACCTATACTAATCTTATCAGCACTCTGTTCCTTTATATTGCTGCGTAGTATTCCATTGTATGGAGAAACCTTTCCCTTGTTGAGAAACATTTGTTTCCAGTTTGGGGCAATTATGAAAAAGCTTCTAAAAATATTTGCATACACAGATTTTCATCCAATTTAGGTAAATATTTAGGAGTAGAATTTCTTGTTCATATGGTAAAGATATATTTAACTGTGTAAGAAGCAGTAAAGCTGTTTTCCAAAGTGGCTGTCCCATTTTGCATCTCTCTCTGCAGTGTACAAGAATGTCTGTTGGTTTCTTCAGAAGTTCTTAAGGCCAGTCCCTCCCCTTGACCTCCTAATGGAGTGATCGAATTCCTAAGTTTCTAATTAGTATGGCCAGCATCCCTTGTATAATTTATTCTTCCTCTGTATTGGACCCTGTCCTTCCTAGGGACACTTGTTGAATATCTACATGAAAAATACCACTCTGGAATGACAAAAGAATACAATTTTTAAGGTTTTCAAGTGTTTTTCGCTCCAGGGATTCTGGAACCTGTATCATGAGCCAGGACAAAATCTCTCTCAGCGGCTAGGATGAGGAACCCCAGCAATGCTGTGCCTCCCCTTACCTAAGGTGCACAATATGATCTAGCCTACCCTTAGGAGTCTGAGAGGGAAACACAAAACCATCCCCCAAAGATGCATTATTAGTGTTTGCTTACAGTGATGGGGACCCTCCCATGGTTATATCAGAAGCTGTTATGTCATATATTACGTGGGAATATTCTTTGTTATGTCATATATTATGTGAGAATATTCTTTGGGAACGTTAGAGTTTATCAGGGGAAAGATATTTTTGCCCAGACAATTCCTATCACCTCAATGCGGTTGAACATCATCTTACTAGAAACTGGTTCCCAGTAAGATACCCAGATGTCATGCCATACATATGACCCCCTTGCCCTTAGGGAGAATTGGGCCAAAGGGACATCTGAGTCCTTGAGCCAAGGAGTTTGTTAGTAGCATAACCAAGAGATAACAGTTTAAAAATGTCCATTCATGTTGCAACTTGATACAAAGCTCCTAGATAATGTATTGAGAAGCACCTTTGCCCTTTCTTAGAAATAAAATGTCTCCTGCATTTAAAGCAAACACAAACTCTTATTACCAAGAACAGCGCATAGAACCTTTATGCAGGGCTACTAGTAGGTTCTGTCAAAAATAAGCTATGAAAGATCTCCTTCATATAGCATAGTCATTCAATGTCCGGATTCGAGGTTAGTTGGGAACTTTTTTTTTTAGTACACTATGCATTAACTAAATCCCTGAACTATTTCTTTGCTACTAGAAAGGAAAGCCATTAAGTGTGGGTGCTTTACCTGCTGTCCAAATGGGAACAGAGGGTTGGACTAAACCATCGCTCAATGTCCACTTCAGTGACATTAATCTCTGGAAATGAAGACAAAGTGGAAATAACCAAGAGTGTTCAGTCTGCCCCAGTTATAATGAGAATTGCTCATTTCACAAAAATCTATGAAATGGTAGACAACAACTCAGGTTAAATTAGAAAGATTTTCTGAGAGGGGTGGGTCAGGTTGTTAAGTGCCCAACTCTTGATTTCCACTGAGGTCATGATCTCAGGGTCATGAGATCGAGCCCCTCATTGGGCTCTGTGCTGAGCATGGAGTCTACTTGGGCTTCTCTGTCTCCTTCTCCCTCTGCCCCTCCCCCCACTCTCTAAATAAATAAAATCTTAAAAAAAAAAACTTTCTGAGAATATTAACAAGTGATCCTAACCTAGGAGAATAAAAAGAAAGCATTGAGAATTGTATGTGTGTGTTTGTGTCCTGGCATTTGGCATTTCTTACACAGTAAGTGAATCATGAGTTTTCTGGTAAGGACAGCAGGAAAGGATTTACAGAATCAACAGCTACCCCTGATCATACGAGGAGTGCCTACCATGCAAAGGCTATAAAGGAAATCAAGATCAAGGGTTTTGCTCTGGTGGAGAAGTAGGGAGATTAGGCTGAGATGAGAAATCTGGGCCATTAAAGTTGGTAAACCCCTCTAGAGGATTGGAAAACAAAAGCAAGGCCAGAGCACAAACACTGATGTGTGACACTTACCGCACCTCGGAGGCCCGAAAGAGAACACTGGTTAAGCCCAGGAGCAGGGCAGGCAATTTGCCCCCACAGAGCAATTTGCTATTCCTTTTTGTTCTTGTGGCTGGCGACTACCTAATGAATCCTCACCGACTCATCTCTCCCCAAGCAGAATAAAGGTACTTACCTGCTTTCGTAGGTGTTTTAACATGAAAACACCTCTATATTCCTCAGATGTAACAGTGTTTCAGAGTCAACAATATAACCCATGTGCAAGAACAGCAGCCATGACCATATGCCCAGCATCATATTAGGCAATATAAGGGGATAAAATATAGGTAATATATAGTGCCTAATCTTAATGAACGTATAGTTTATTATAGTTAAGCTAAGAAGAAAAAAATAAAACTTTGGTGGCTGGATGATATTTGAAAATATCAACTTACGGTTTTCTCTTATTTTCTTGTCCTCCTTTCTCCCACTCAAGTATGTATCCATTTGAAGATATTAAGGGTCGAATATCATTACTTGGAGAGACTCATTTATGGTTTTCTCCACTTTATGTTCCCCTTTCCTGCTCTCATTCAGTACTCCCAGAGTAAGATGGAGACGGAGGGGAGGCCAGTCCAAGGGCCTGTTATCTCACTGTATGGCTCCATCCAGCTAGGGACCTCATACCTGTGGCATAGAAGCACCTCTGGCTGCCCCCAGGAGGAGAGAAGAGGGGAGTATTTAGCCACTGGCTACCCACCTGGTGTACGTGTGTGCATGTGTGTCTGTGTTTTGGTGGGGAGGTGTCTAGATGATAAACACATAGATGTCTGCAAGACATCCTGGGTTTTGTGCCCAAAGACCTAAATCCAATGAGGGGCGGGGGTTGGATGTAATAAACCAAGCGACCTCAGGAAGCAGGGAGCCTTCCTTTCCAGATGAGCGAAATAAAAGATACCCCATACGCTTTGAACAGTAAAGAGAGGAGAGCAGGTGAGCAAGCACTTGGGAGCTGAAATCATCATTAGAGTTGGGTGGGGATTGTCTAGGTTATCAGTGTGAGAAGAGGGTATTCAGATGTTTCTCCAACAACACTGAAGCAAGAGCTTCAAAAGTATTGGGATTTGGAAGACATAAGGAGAAGTGGGGAGCTAGCCCAACATTTACTTCACCTTCTAGCCCTAGGTACAAAAAGCTTCAGCTTGATGGGCTCTGTAACACAGCCTCCCATCCCCGTCTCACCTTCTGTCTCCCTCCTCCCCAGACCCTACTCCTGTTCCTTGGGATCACTTTCCACAATAAACTACCTGCACTCAAGCCCTTCCCTTGGGCTCTGTCTAGGGAGGGGAGCTGGGAAACCCAAACCAAGACAACAGAAAAGGTGAGTATGACTTGAGAAACTTGCAGACCCCTTTTAGAGATGTTTATCTCCACTTAAACTTCATCACTTCAAGTCACTCTTTGCTCCTATTCCAATTGTTTCCTTAGGACTCTATTAAATCTGGAAAGTCCCCTCCTAAATGCCACAAGCATCAGCTGTTCCCAGTTTTAATCTTTCTTGAACGGCTTTACAATATTTGACGATTCCTTCAAGCTTGGGTCTTCTTTGCTTCCAAGGGTACTGCCCTGACCATGTTCTTTCCTGGAATGCCTCCTCTGGCTCTCTCTCCTGCTCCCAGGAGCCTCGCAACAGGCTCTTGAACCCAATCTCTCTCTAGCTCCATCCAGTTCACTTCAAACCCTCCACAGTGTCTTTTCATGGGTGGGTTTCAAATTTGGATTTCCCTGAGATTTCTCCTGAATTCCGACCCCATATTTACACCCATTGGGTGAAAATTTCATCCTGGACGTTATATACAAGGTCCGCAGATCCATAACTAAATGAACATTCACTCTAGGCTGGACATGCAAACATTGAAAACAACAACAGAAAAGACTAAATATGAGAAAAACAGAGGCGCCTGGGCGGTTCAGTTAAGCATCTGTCTTCTGTTCAGGTCATGATCCCAGGGTCCTGGGATGGAGCCCCATGCAGGGCTCCTTGCTCAGCAGGGAGCCCTGCTTCTCCCTCTCCTTCTCCCTCTGCCTGCTGCTTCCTCTGCTTGCGTTCTCTCTCTTTGTCAAATAAATAAAATCTTTTTTAAAAAAAAAGGAGAAAAATCAGACAGAAATAAATGGCACATCTAGAGGTCTAATCTTAGGGAAAGACAAGAAGATAAAATACAAAGAAGTAGAAGGAATCAACAGTAGAATATTCCAGCCTGGTTAACCAGAAGAATGGTGACATTTTACCAGCGGGTTGGGGGCGTTGAGAGAAAAGCAATTTTAGGATGAAAGGAAAGATGAAGAGTTCTGTGTTGATCATATTAGGTTTCTGTACCGACTTTTCTCCCTCCTCCACCCTATCAGAAGACCTGGGGTCCTTTTCTATTTTTCTCACTGCTCTTGGTCACATGCTATGTTACCACCTCACTGAATTCCATTTTCTTCAGTCTCCCTGGGACCTCTTGAGGAAAATGTCATCAACTTCCAACAAGATACTTCTTTTCGCTTTTTCGGGAAGCCAAACTTGTTACTTTATGAACAAACAGGAAAAAAGTATTTGTAATACATAAATAGAATCAAAAATAAAAATACTAAGAATTAAAATATACCATGTATAAAAATAACCACCAACACTCCCACCTGGAATCCTACAGCTATCGGATTTTCTAAAACCCCTCCTTGTTTTCCAGAAATGACTTAAAAGTTTGCTCTATATTAATACTTGACATGCAGCAGGAAAATACCATTCAGCCGAACATAAGGCCTGTGACTGGAAGCAGGTCGACAAATTCATGTGAAGAGTCCAACGGCCTAGAGCAGCGATTTTATTTTATTTGTAAACCCGTCAAGCCTTCCCCTCCGTTTAGAGGGCTGAAAGCAGTCACCTTCCTAATAGGGGGTTTTGCTTGTCACCCACCTTTGTGCCATTAGAAACCTGTTAATTGCCGTCTTGGTAACAAAGGAAAACAACAGCATTGTGCTACTAATAAAAGACTGTGTGAATTGCTTCTCCTCGGAAAGGCAATGATTTTAATTGACTTTATTTTCTCCCGAAAAGAACTAGAGATGCACCATCATGCTGCCCTCATTAATGGAGACGCATCACTAATTCAGGATGAAAACTGAAGTCCGGTGAATGTCCGCCTTGCAGTTCCGCGGCCAGCAACACAGAATCGGGCGCGTGAGCTCTTCCTATGCCTCTCCCCACTCAGCTTGCTCCTCCCGGGCCGGATAAGGCACCCGGGACAAGGTAAAAAGCTGCACGTTATTCTGTAGCTTTATCCCGGCTGCACTTTGGAAAACAGATCTGCAGGCTCTGAACCAACAGGCAATAAGTCACTCGGCCCATTTTCTCAGAATTACGGCTGTGCCGTTACTGTTTGCTTCCCAGTAACTATAACCATGGACAGTAACAAATACGCAGAGGCATTTTCTCCTCTGCACCTCAGAAAGCTACGCCTTCATGAATATCTCTTCTTTAGCTATTTCCTAATCCAATTTTTTCATGTCGGACCTGGGAATTTGTGTGACAGGGTATTTGGTGCGTTTCCAGAAGGCTGCAATCAGCCACACTCCTGCGATTGGAAGCAGCTTCCCAGCTTAAGTCTGTGATAATTAGCTGGATTCTCAGGTCCGGGAGTGGCCATATTCATAAGAGCCCCAGATTATAAAAGAAAGCTAGGGGACAAGTATGAACGGTGGGTATGAGATACATCCCTGTTTTGACCTGTTGGAAGAATTAGTTGATAAAAATTTCACGGACTCAATAAATACTTAGTGTGGACCAACTCTGTGCTTATGGGGCCCCTACTATGCTATGAGCCGCGGTAGCTGTGAACGACATCCCTAATATTCTTGTTCTCCCAGAAAATACATACTTGGCAGGGAGTGACATTACAATTATGCAATTAAATTAATGCATTCACAAAGTCTAGGTAATTGTACCACGGAGAAAATCTAAGAGGTATGGTGACAGACAGTGATCGTGGGGAGGGCAGGGCTGCTTAAAAAGACGTGGCCAGGCTGGGCCTCTTGGGGGAGATGACATTTGAGATGATGTGGTTTTTTTAAAATATGTCGCCCTAATTCTTAGATACTCCTCCTATCAAGGGGTGGAGTCTATGTCCTTATCCCTTTCCCTTGAATCCAGGCTCTCTGTCTGACAAACAGAATGAAGCAGAGGGGACACCATGCCAATTCCCCAGCCCAGGCCTTAAGAAACTGGCACCTTCTACTTCTGTGTCTGGGGGATGCTCGTTCTTGGAACTTGGCCACCATGCTGTGAAAAGTCTACTCAGCACACAGCGAATTAGCTACCATAGAGAGGTCAGCCCCACATTGCCGTCTCCTGCCCCATGTCACTTCCGGAAGCAGAGATCACGTCCATCATTGATCTGTAGCCCCTTCCTAACCTGAAATGCCACTTAGCATGACAGGGCAGAAATGTAGCCACTGAGATGCAATTCTAACCTCCAGGCCATTTGTTACATATGTGTTATCCGTAGGTCAAAATATTTATGGTCCATATAAATGCCTTATTCTTTGCATAGAAAAAGGACACCATAGGACTGCTACCGCTGGGATGTAAGCTTTAAGCGGCAGGCAAGTGACAAGTCAACGTTAAGAAATACCTCGGGGTCAGACAAACACTTGAGCAGGCTTTGGTTGTATGGCCCTTTGTGGCTTCTCTACCCTTTCCCTACACACGTCTTTGCTCGTCCCCCGGGTAAGACAAAGGGAAGTCAGACCCAGGTGCCTCTTCTTGGAATGTCAGAAGTTGAATGCTTCATCAGAATTTTCAATGGTGACTCAAGAGTCTTTTTCATTTATTCTAGGATGAGCTGATTAAGTCATTTTACTTCATGAGCAATGAAGGGTTTAGAGTTGATTTTTCTCCTGGCAACAGTTAATTCTGGTAAAACAACATCATGAAAATATTGAGGGAGAAGAGCAATATTAATCCATCAGACTTTATTTATTAGTGATGTGTTATGTAACAAATACAAGCCATAAATTTAAGGAAATTCAATGTCGTTAATCATTCACCGTTTATAATGAAGGCCCACAGAACTTCATTTGAACATTCTCTTCTCGCAATCTGCTTATTACAAGCTCAGCTGTGGTTGCCTTTTCTATCCTGTAACAAATCTCCTTTCCTTCTTCACTTCCTAGTAACTGATCTTCCTTTATAACTCTATGGAAAGGAACGATTCTCTCTATCTGTTGTTATGGCTTACCAGCCTAAGACAAGTTCTCTCTGCCTTTTTGCTGAAAGGAACCTGAATTTTTGTGTTCAGGTAGTAATGTGCCCAATCCCCAGGGGACAAATCCTATTTGGTCTAAACCCATTCCATTTCACCTGTAATATGTCCAGAAGTAGATAATGTAACAAGTTCTAGCCAATAAGATGGATGGAAAATTCTGCTAGGGCATTTGGATAAGAGTTTTCACACTGAATAGGAGATATCAGGAGAAGAAAACCTGCCTGATGCCTCCTTACTTCTGCTCAGAGCACTATCATGGGACAATGTGATATTTAGAGCTCAGTCAGCCATCCTATGACATGAGGACAGACACCTCTATTCTGAAGATGACAGATGAAAAGGAAGGAAACACCTGAGTCTTTGATGCTCTCCAAGCTGTTCAGCCAACCCTGAGATTGCCTGACAACAGGATTCTTATTAAGTAAACAAGAGCCTGTTCGTGAGTTTAATTCATATTTGTCCAGGTATTTGGCCTAATGAGGTTGTGTTTAGCAAACTGAGTGAGAGAAGAAAATTACTTACGAGACTAGGGCAGGATAGTAACGATGGCCCACATACCATATGGCTAAGTACTGAAAAGTGATATGCTACAAACTGCTACATAAAGTATGTGCCATCCTTGTATTCTGGAAAATATTATTCCATCATAATAATCTGAAGAGCCAAATTGCGATTTTGAATGTTTGGACCCCCTTTCGGAGCATTATGTTGGAACACAGTGGTGTAAGGAGAGCCAACTCCAGCCCTGGATCCATGGGTTGGCCCTCTTCCTTTCTCATTCCCTAGCTCTAGCCTACATGTAAGGTGTCCTGAGAAAACATCTTTGGACACTAGCCTGCAAGTTCAATTTTCATCCACATTTCCCACACTCCAGCCACCTTTGGCCACTCCCCAGGCCTCACGATACGCACACATTTGGAAAGGTATGCCACAGGAAGAGGCACATGGGGGCCCTGAAAGCAAACTTTTATGAACCTTCGGAAAGAGATTTTAGGGCCCTGGCTACCTGAAAAGTAATCTAGAAAAGAAGGCTTAGTCTCTGGACCACAGCAGGCATGGGGCCCTCCAAAGCACAGGTCTTAGAGCAAGGGTCCCTCCTGACCGGGTCTAAGATGGTACTGAGGAAAAGCCCATCAACAGATGACGTTAACCCAAATATGACAGAAAGATGGGATGAAATGCAAGGACCCAATCAGTATGTTTGTCCCGGGAACACCAAAAATAACTCTTCCATTTTCTTACTTTATTTGTAAGATCAGAACTTTAGCAATTTTCAGCAAATAAAAAAAGTAGTTGTTCTTAGATATAAATACACAGAGATGGGTTTATCATGAAGCTAATGAAACTTAAGATCCAGGACCCTTCACTGCACAGGTTCTGAGAAAGAAGCCTTGGCAATATGCTCACATGATGCTGATGCCGCCATCTTGTAAACAAGACAGACATCACCATATACTGAAGGTAGCAGAATGTTTTTCTTAAAATAAATGAAAAGATACGGGCACCTGGGTGACTCAGTTGGTGAAGCGCCTGACTCTCAATTTTGGCTCAGGTCATGATCTCAGGGTTGTGAGATTGAGCCCCCACATTGGACTCCGTGCTAAATGCAGAATCTGCTTGGAATTCTCTCTCTCCCTCTCCCTCTGCTCCCCTCCCCCAGCTTGCTGACACACACTCTCTCTCTCAAATAAATAAATGGAATCTTTAATATATATGTGTAAAGGTAAAATTTTTGAAATTCTTAACTTTAAATCTGATGTCTGGAGTGATGAAAAAATTCTGGAAATAGAGAGTATATTAGTCAGAGTTTTCCAGAGAATGAGAACCAATAGGATATATATATAGCTATATATAGGAGGAACTTTATTATAGGAATTGGCTCCACAGTTGTGAAGGCCAAGTCTCACAATATGCCATCTGCAAGCTGGAGAACCAGAAAAGCTGGTGGTATAATTCGGTTCAAGTCCAAAGGCCTGAGAACCAGGCAGCCACTGGTGGGAGTCCCAGAGTCTGAAGGCCCAAGAATCAGGAGCTCTGGAGTCTGAAGGCAGCAGAAGATGGATGCCGCGACTCAAGAAGAAGGAATTCCCCCTTCCCTTGGCCTTCTTGTTCCATTCAGACCCAAAAGAACTGGATAATGCCCTCCCACATTGGGGAGGGTGGATCTCTTTACTCGGTCTACCGAATCAAATGCTAATCTCTTTCTAGAAACACTCTCACAGACACACCCAGAATGAATGTTTTACCAGCTGTCCTGGCATCAGGACATTAGCCCAGTCCAGTTGACACATAAAATGAACGATCACGGATAGCCATGGTGACACAATATTGTGAATGTTTTCAACGCCAGTGAATTGTACATTTAAATGGCTTAAATAGTCAATTTTATCTTGTGTATGTTTTACTGCAATAACAAGCATCCCCCAAATGTATCATCTTCAGGCCCCACAAGATGGATTTTTCCATTTGCCAGTCATTCAATCCTTCTATCACACATTCTTTGAGCACTTAGGAAGCATAAAGCATCATGAGAGTTAAAGGAAAACAGCACCTTGAAGGCACCACCACCCTCCCGCCCCTCACTTCTTCCCTGAAGAGTATCTTATAAGTGGGGATTTTCTCAGCCTTTTTAGTGAGTTTAACATGATGCTTGGCCTCAAAGAGCTTTGGCTCCATGTCAAAGGCCAACCAGAGCAGGAATAACTTGCACACAAAGCCATCCTGGAGATTTAACAACATAATGTGCGTAAGGCCCTCAGCATGGGCCTGGCAGGTATCGGACGCCACCCACGTAACTTCACCCTGTGATTCACAGCATTAGCCACTCCTCTCCCAGCTCCTGGAGGGTTTTGTGACAAATTCTAAGGGAGCACAGATTAGTGCATTTTAAAATCTGTTAAGTATTTTGCCAATTTTATGCTCAGTGTTTGGGGAAAATCAAAGAAGGAAAATATCATTGCCTATTTCCTGTAAGTGCTGGGCTGGAAAGAACACAGACAGGAAGGAGTCAGTCTAAATCTGCTTGAGGCTGGCCTTCCCCAGAGGCTTCCTTGATGGAAGGTACAGGTGTGTATTTGCAGGTGGGCCTAGGAAGCACCTTTAGAGAAGGGGGAAGTGAGACTGGCAAGGGGAGGGGGCCGAGGCAGGGTGAGTTGATGAGCGGGTCACCGCTGTGGGTGACCACGGAGGACCCCTGGGACACTGTGGCCCCATGTGCATTCCAGTTCCCCCCCACTGTTGGCTGAAGGCAGCTCCTGGGGGTGTTCAATGCTCAGCACATCCAACCTGCCTGCTTCAGGAGCCAGAGAAAGGGCTCAGGTGGAGGGTGCAGGTGTCTGCTGATGGACATGCTCGGCACACACTGAAGTGGACGGACTGAGGGGATCTGGGAGGGGTCCCACCAGTGTCTGCCTGTACCACCAACTTGGATACCTTTCAGCACCATACAGAACCATCTGTATTAGTTTCCTAGGGCTTCCCTAACAAAATATCACAAACTAGGGGCACCCGGGTGGCCCAGTCGGTTTAGCATCTGACTCTTGATCTCGGCTCTGGTCGTGATCTCAGGGTCCTGAAGTGGAGCCCTATTGGGCTCCATGCTGAGCATAGAGCCTGCTTGAGGTTCTCTCTCTCCCTCTCCCTCTGCCCCTCTCCCCAACCCCAATGGCACTCTCTCGCTCGCTTTCAAACACAAAACAAAACAAAACAAAAACAACCCAGAAATTAGATGAGTAAAAAAAATGCAGTCATCCTCTCACAATTCTGGCATCGTCAAGGTATCACCAAAATCAAGGTGTCAGCAGGGCTCTAAAACTCTGGTAGGATCCTTCCTTGACACATCCTAGATTCTGGTGTGGTCTTCAATCCTTGGCATCCATTACCCCAGTCTCTGCCTTTGTCCTCACGTGGGGTCCTCCCTGTGTGTTTCTGTCTTCACCTGGCATTCTCTTCTTGTAAGGGCAGTGGTTCTACTGGAGTAAGGGCCCACCCTAGTGACCTCAGCGTCAACTTGATAACATCTGCAAAGACCCTATTTCCAAATAAGGTCACATGGACAGGTGCTGGGGGGTTAGAATGTCAACATATCACTTTAGGGGACACAATTCAACCCACAACAACCTCTGTGTCTTCAATTTTTTGTTTGAAAGGTAGGGACAATAATTTATATTTTATTGGTTTGTCTTGAGTGAGGGAAAAAAAACCTGAATTTTATGTAATTGTATGAGCTCATACAAAGCCTGCTCTCTGGTAAATCCAAGGAACTTCGAATTAAAGGAAACAGAATTGTCCACTAAGAGTTAAACTTCGAAACAAACAAGGAGTCAGAACAGAAATATACAAAATCATTTTTAAAAAGGCGTAATGGGTGACCTAACTGAAGTATTCACCTCTCTAAAGAATGTTTAAAAGTAACAGACTCAGAGAGCAAAGACTGCCTGTTCCCATCCCAGTGGAGAGCAGCAAAGAGAATACCCTAGAACTTCCCCTTCATGCAGAAGGCCCTCATTGCTGGAACCCTTGCTCACTTGTGCACCTGCTGAGGCTGACTGGATTTCCCATGTCACCTGCCTTCTCAGGGAGGTGACCCAACCTATGCACCTCTCTCACCATTTTTATTTTTCTCTGCAAACTAATATATCAACATTGTGATTTTATGCCTCAGACCCAGCAACTTGCTTCTCCTGAGAAATGCATCCTTTCCCTCCGGTGTTTAGAACATGGTGAATTTGGCCAGGTACCCTGGAGAGGAGGATAGCCAGAGCCTCTCAGCTCTACGTGCCTCTTAGTTAACTTCAAAAGTCCCTGTCTTTCTTGCTCATGCCTATCCAGGTACCTCTTTTTCATGTGCACCTGAATATCCTGGGAACATTTTTAAAAATACAAATCCTGACTCAACACCTCTGGGACGGAGTCTGAAAGCCTGTGATTCGAACAAATTCACTGCTGCTGCTGCTGTTGCTTCTGCTGCTGTGGGGTCTACACCTTGAGGGCTGTTAGACCTGACCCCTCAAAGGGTGGTGCAGAGACCAGCAGCCTGGGCATTGCCTGGGGGCTTGCTAGAAATGCAGTTCCTCTGGCCCCATCAGACCTACCGAGTCAGAAATACAGTGTTTCAACAAGCCCTCCCAGATCTCATACTCATGAGAATCCTGGGCCAGAGCTTGAGCTTAACATGTGTATATTTTTTTAAAGATATTTATTTATTTATTTATTTATTTATTTATTTATTTATTTATTTAGAGAGCACAAGCAAGGGGAGGGGCAGAGGGAGGGAGAGAATCTCAAGCAAACTCCACTCTGAGCACAGAGCCCAATGAGGGACGAGTCAATCCCGCAACCTTGAGACCGTGACCTGAGCCGAAATCAAGATTCAGATGCTTACCTGACTGAGCCACCCAGGAGCCCACATGTATATATTGACTACGGCTTCATTTCCACCTTGTCTGCCATGAAGGATGGGGAAGGAGGACATGTATGTGATAACTCATATAAGCATCAGCGAACACAAAGAACAGGAACGTTTGAGGGACCCTGGAGATTCTCTGTGATCATATCAGTTGAGTGAGCTCATGCATGCCAGGGGGAAGGGAAGAAGGAGAGGGACAAATGCTAGAGCCATGCAAACCCACGTGGCCTGAAGGTGATGCTCCTTCGTTCCAGTGGATACAGACAACAACCTGATAAAGTAGGGACGCCCACTTAGGGGAGCCATCACCCTCACTTATCACAGCAGGCAAACAATTGTCCTGAGGACACGTACAACATGCAGGGAAGCTTCTCTCTTTCCTTTTATCGACTTTCCTGTGGCTGCAAAGCAATACTTCATAGTCATGGAATATTTAGAAACTACAGAAAGACACAAAGAAAATAAAAATTATCCACAATATCACTTACAGATATGACCACGTGATCCATTTGATATTTTGGTGTATATTCTATATCCTACCTAGACATACAGACATATACACGTGGCTGTATATGAGACACGTTTTTGTAAATATCAATATACAGATATACACGTGTTTATATGTTATATATAAAAATACATATGCATAGACACCTATGGTATACATTATAGACGGTCCAAAACCTATGGGATACTGCAAAGGCAGTCCTAAGGGGGAAATACATAGCCATCCAAGCCTTACTCAAAAGAATAGAAAAATCTAAAATGCAGTTTTTATATTCTCACCTCAAGAAGCTGGAACAGCAACAGAGGGACAGGCCTAATCCACTCACGAGGAAGCAGCTGACCAAAATTAGAGCAGAAATCAATGAATCAGAAGCCAGAAGTACAGTAGAGCAGATCAACAGGACTAGAAGCTGGTTCTTTGAGAGAATCAATAAAATTGACAGACCACTGGCAAGACTTACCCAAAAGAAAAGAGAAAGGACCCAAATTATTAAAATTATGAATGAAAAAGGAGAGGTCACGACCAACACCATTGAAATTGGGAGGATTATTAGAAATTTTTATCAACAGCTATATGCCAATAAACTAAGCAATCTGGAAGAGATGGAATCCTTCCTGGAAACCTATAAACTACCAAGATTGAAACCGGAAGAAATTGATTTCTTAAACAGAGAGCTCGTGCTCTCCAATTAATTATGAAGAAATTGAGTCAGTGATAAACAACCTTCCAAATAACAAAACTCCAGGCCCGGACGGTTTTCCTGGGGAATTCTACCAAACATTCAAAGAAGAAATAATACCTATTCTCCTAAAGCTATTTCAAAAAATAGAAACAGAAGGAAAGCTACCAAACTCATTCTATGAGGGCAATATTACCTTGATCCCCAAACCAGGCAAAGACCCCCTCAAAAAGGAGAATTACAGACCGATTTCCCTAATGAATATGGACGCCAAAATCCTCAACAAGATCCTTCCTAATAGAATCCAACAGTACATTAAAAGGATTATCTATCATGATCAAGTGGGATTCATACCTGGGATGCAAGCGTGGTTCAATATTCGCAAATCAATCAGCGTGATACATCATATCAACAAGAAAAGACTCAGGAACCATATGATCCTCTCAACTGATGCCGAAAAAGCATTTGACAAAATACAGCATCCTTTCCTGATTAAAACCCTTCAGAGTGTAGGAATAGAAGTTACATTTCTCAATCTCATAAAAGCCATCTATGAAAAGCCTACTGCAAATATTATTCTCAATGGGGAAAAGCTGGAAGCCTTTCCCTTAAGATCAGGAACACGACAAGGATGCCCACTCTCGCCACTATTATTCAACATAGTACTAGAAGTCCTTGCAACAGCAATCAGACGACAAAAAGGGATCAAAGGTATCCAAATCGGCAAAGAAGAAGTCAAACTGTCTCTCTTCGCAGATGACATGATACTCTATATGCAAAACCCAAAAGAATCCACTCCCAAACTATTAGAAGTTATAGAGCAATTCAGTAATGTGGCAGGATACAAAATAAATGCTCAGAAATCAGTTGCATTTCTATACACGAATAACGAGACCGAAGAAAGACAAACTAGGGAATCCATCCCATTTACAACAGCACCAAAAACCATACGTTACCTTGGAATTAACTTAACCAGAGACGTAAAGGACCTATATTCTAGAAACTATAAATCACTCTTGAAAGACATTGAGGAAGACACAAAAAGATGGAAAAATATTCCATGCTCATGGATCGGAAGAATCAACGTAGTTAAAATGTCCGTGCTACCCAGAGCAATCTACACTTTCAATGCTACCCGATCAAAATACCAAGGACATTTTTCAAAGAACTGGAACAGAGAGTCCTTAAATTTGTATGGAACCAGAAAAGGCCCCGAATTTCCAAGGAACTGTTGAAAAGGAAAAACAACGCTGGGGGCATCACAATACCGGATTTCGAGCTGTACTACAAAGCTGTGATCACAAAGACAGCATGGTACTGGCACAAAAACAGACACATAGACCAATGGAACAGAATAGAGAGCCCAGAAATGGACCCTCAGCTCTTTGGGCAACTAATCTTTGATAAAGCAGGAAAAAACATCTGGTGGAAAAAAGACAGTCTCTTCAATAAATGGTGCTGGGAAAATTGGACAGCTACATGCAAAAGAATGAAACTTGACCACTCTCTCACACCATACACAAAAATAAACTCCAAATGGATGAATGACCTTGATGTGAGACAGGATTCCATCAAAATTCTAGAGGAGAACATAGGCAGCAACCTCTACGACATCGGCCAAAGCAACCTTTTTCAAGACACATCTCCAAAGGCAAGAAAACAAAAGATAAAATGAACTTACGGAACTTCATCAAGATAAAAAGCTTCTGCACAGCCAAGGAAACAATCAAAAAAACTAAGAGGCAGCCCACGGAATGGGAGAATATATTTGCAAAGGACACTACAGATAAAGGACTGGTATCCAAGATCTACAAAGAACTTCTCAAACTCAATACACGAGAAACAAATAAACAAATCAAAAAATGGGCAGAAGATATGAACAGACACTTTTCCAATGAAGACATACAAATGGCTAACAGACACATGAAAAAAATGTTCAAAATCATTAGCCATCAAGTAAATTCAAATCAAAACCACACTGAGATACCACCTTACGCCAGTTAGAATGGCAAAAATAGACAAGGCAAGAAACAACAATTGTTGGAGAGGATGTGGAGAAAGGGGATCCCTCCTACATTGTTGGTGGGAATGCAAGTTAGTACAGCCACTCTGGAAAACAGTGTGGAGGTCCCTTAGAAAGTTAAAAATTGAGCTACCATATGATCCAGCCATTGCACTACTGGGTGTTTACCCCAAAGATACAGACGTAGTGAAGAGAAGGGCCATATGCACCCCAATGTTCATAGCAGCATTGTCCACAATAGCTAAATCGTGGAAGGAGCCGAGATGCCCTTCAACAGATGACTGGATTAAGAAGTTGTGGTCCATATATACAATGGAATATTACTCAGCTATCAGAAAGAACGAATTCTCAACATTTGCTGCAACATGGACGGCACTGGAGGAGATAATGCTAAGTGAAATAAGTCAAGCAGAGAAAGACAATTATCATATGATTTCTCTCATCTATGGAACATAAGAACTAGGAAGATCGGTAGGGGAAGAAAGGGATAAAGAAGGGGGGATAATCAGAAGGGGGAATGACGCATGAGAGGCTATGGACTATGAGAAACAAACTGAGGGCCTCAGAGGGGAGGGGGGTGGGGGATTGGGATAGACCGGTGATGGGTAGTAAGGAGGGCACGTATTGCATGGTGCACTGGGTGTTATACGCAACTAATGAAGCATCAAACTTAACATCGGAATCCGGGGATGTACTGTATGGTGACTAACACAATATAATAAAAAATCACAATATAATAAAAAAATATATATATATATGCATAGACACCTATGGTATACATTATAGATACCATATATATGACATGCATACATGCAGTATATATATTTTTAAAACATTTCAGAACATAAATGTACATATATGTATATATCATACAAATATTATAAGAACATATGTATATGTTCTAAATATATGTATTTTATATGCATGTATACATAGATAGAAATATTAATATGTGCTATAAATATATAAATATACAGAATATATAAATACACAATATAAATATAAACAAATTTTGTATAAATACAAATATAAATATATATATATATATATACGCAATTGCGTAACCTATTTTTTTATATTTAGCACTAATGGTACTTCACCCATTTATACAGGACATTTATGAAGTGCACATTTGAAATTCCCCAGGTGTCCGCCCCTAATCACTCCCCTCTCCGCCCCCCCGCCCCCAGCCAGAGGCGATACGACTTTGCGGGTGTTGTGAAGACTCAGCAGAAAGTGAAGAGGTAAAAATCAACTCCTCCTTCCCAGTAGAATCAGTAAACCAAGTAATTACATAGGGAGAGCCAGCTCTAATCCCCAGGTGCCAGGTCACCACCTCTCACACGGATGCCCTTCACGCCCCAGCCCACGTGCCAGAACCCAGTCAGGGCACAGAGGCACCCAGCTGGCCTCCCTTGTGCCGTCTTGAACGTTTCAGGCAGCCGCCTCAACTCTCCAGTGTTACCCAGTCTAAAAATTCCAAGTGAACTGAAATCAATTGTTTTGAGATTTCCGTGTGTTGGGGGACACTTTCACATCATCTCCTGAGCTAACAGGGGAACCACTGTGGTGTCTTAAACACGGTTAGAAATCCCAGTCATCAAGCCGTGCACTGGCAGTCCCCAAGGGTTGTCCCAGACCAACCGCAAAGCCTAAAGCCCTCTTCTTTCCTTTGTCTTTATCAAGAGGTCTATCCTGGTGGAGTCTAAAAAAATTTAACCAAAATGATGCAGGCTTTCATTTAAATCCTTTAAAAATAAATGATTTCACAGAGCTCATTTCCATGTTTATTCTATTGATTCAATTTAAAACAAATTGTAACACAGAGCTCATAATAAGCCCAAACTGTCCGGGGATCATTTCATTTTTAGAATAATAAGTCTTACTTTTTTTTTCTCTCTGCTGCTGCAATTATGATAGAATAGAAAATTAGATTTTAATTAATCAGCAAGTGTTCCTCTCCTCCAATGACTGGGAATTTTGAGGCTGTAAAGCTATAGTGTAGGGAAGTCACATGGCTCCAAAAATAGCTGGAAAAAAAACAAATGATTCCTTGCCCTGGTGCTTTTCTCAGAAGTTGTAGGCAGTTCAAAACACGTTTCTCAAGCCAGGGTAGAGACGTCATGCAGGAGTGGACGAGGGGCCCATGAGCACGGATGCTCTTACTAAGGACGGAAACTAGATGCAGCACCCATTGTCCCACCTAAGATCTCCGAGGGGCAGTTTCGCTGCTTTTCTTGGCAGAGAAGCTTGAGCCATCAGACTGCTTACCCACAGACACCTGCTTCATTCTGTCACCAGAAGCCAAGTTGGTATGCAGCACAAATGCAACTGTAAATGCCCTTACTGCACTTCTCTGCTCTCTCTCCCCAGCTGCCCAGAGATCTCCTTTGTCTCAGGTACTGGCATTATAAGCCTTATTAATTATAGATCAATCTCTAATTTGAAGGTATGAGCCAAGGCTGTAGGGGGTCTCATTAGCATAAGATTAAAAAGTGACTCAGAGACTAATTATTTTGTAACCAAAACAAAAAAACAAACAAACAAACAAACAAAAAAAACCCCAACTCGGGTGGATTTAGGCTTGAGCAAAGCAGTTTCTCAGCAATGAGCACATCGGTAAGGGATTGTTTTAAGATACACATGCCGTTTTGGAGTCTTTCTGTGACTCGGCCTTTGTTTCGTTTTTCATTGCTGACGGTTAACGGTGCGTATGTGTGTTTCTGTCTAGACACACGCATCAGGATGTAGCAGGTGAGAGCGATTTATGAACTGATCAAAGGAGCTTCTATAGGAAGGGCTTGCCTAAGAGTCCTTGCATGAACCACAAAGAGAAAACCAAGCTCAAACGGACTCATGAAATGCTAAATGAGCTTCACGTATTAATGATTACTGACATACGCTAATCAGACTATTCGACAATTGAATACCTTTACTTGCCTAAACTATAGCTTATTAAGGACATAATGTAGGGTGTCCACGGTCTGCTGTCACCACCAGATGTTGGTCTGGAGATGTCTGCAGATCTCTGACAACTTTACACTTATTTTCACTGCAATGAAGAATAAAGCTGTTTTCAAACGCTTGATTTAGTCAGTTAAATTTTTCTGCCTTTTTTGTGTAGGTTAAAATGCCCTTTATTATACACCATGATGATGGTGGTGTTAAGTGGTAGTTTTATAGTTTTTTTATGTTACTGGGTTTTTGGTTTGTTTTGATGTTCTAACTTAAGAGAATAAAGTCTGGTAACCTCAGGCCACTTGTTTAATTTTTTTTTTAATTATACAGATGGCTCGTTATCATTTAGAAGTGGTTTTGGCTATAAGTAACAGAAAACTCAATTCACCGTGGCTTAAGCAATAGACTGTTGTCCCACATAAAGCAGCCTCTGAGGTAGAGGTTTTGAGCGCTGGTTCTGTGTTTCTAAGTCGCCACTTGGCCACCTTTATTCTATTGGCCCATTGCCTTTTGTATGTATGCTTGTGGTCCCAACAAGGCTGCTTCAGTTCCAGGCATTGTCTCTGTGTCCCAAGCCAGAGGGGGAAAATGCAGTGCTGGATATTCTATTAGCGTCGAGCAATAACTTTTCCAGAATTGCCCCACACCCCTTGCAGACTTCTGCTTAGGTCCCAGTGGCTAGAATTTTGTCAGAGTATCACAATTCACTCCTGGCTGTAGTCTAGTCTGAGAAAGTAGACACTTATCTTTTCCTAGGTCCTATACTGGATAAAGCTATGGGGAAAACGACTCCAGAATGAGCGTTTGGTTGGCCAACAAACACTGTCTGCCATATCAGTGGTCTCAAGATCTGACCCACATCCCAGTATTCTGCAAGCCCTAAGTTTAATGTTTGTCATAACGTGGTCCTTGAACAAGCAGCATAAGCACCAAGTCAGAATTTGTTAGGAAACACAAGTTCTGGGATACGCCCCTCACCCAAGTGAATCACTGGGCCCAATAAACAGGTGATTTGATACACTTCCAAGTTTAAGAACTACGCCTTCGCTATGGCCACAACCATTGCCAGCCGTGATTCTTGGCTGGAAGGGTGAAAGCATGCCTTTAGAAAAACAACAAAATAATCACCTGGCGGTAAAGGAGTGTTTCAAACATTCATGGCCCTTTTGCCCAGATTTTGTTGAGTGCTTGACCACCCATTCTCAACTCAAGCTTTAAAATCACCCTGCTGGGCCCAGCCCTCAAATCTCTGGTTCAGCAAGTCTTGGGGGCGGGGCGCAGGAATTCCCAATTTGCTTTTCTAATAATTACCAGGTAAAGCTGATGCTGCTGGTCCCACCTATACCACCCAAGTGTGGTCAGTGGACCAGTACTCTCGGCATCACCTGGGAGCTCGTTGGAAAGGCAGACTTTTCTGGCCCCACCGCAGGACAACCCAATCAATCTCTACAACAGGGCCCAGCAATCTGTTATTTTAACAAGCTCTCAAGGGAACTCTGATGCACTGTAAAGTTTGAGAACCACTGTCCTAGACTAGTACTTCTCAAAGCTTCTTATACACCCGAATCACCTATGAATCTTGTTAGAAATTCAGATTCCTGGGGCGCCTGGCTGGCTCCGTCGGTTTAGCATGTGACTCTTGATCTCCAGGTTGTACGTTTAAGCCCCACACTGGGTGTAGAGATGACTTAAAAAATAAAATCTTCTTTTAAAAAATCAGATTCTAATTTAATTGGTGTACGATTCTGCTAGGGCCACAGAGTACCACAGACTGGATGACTCAGACAACAGAAATGTACTTTCTCACCACTCCAGAAGCTGAAAGTCCAAGATCAAGGTGTCATCAGGTTATTTTTTTCTGAGCCCTCTCTCCTTGCGTTAGGATGGACATCTCCTCCCTCTGGCTTCACATGGTCTCCCCTCTACGTGCACAGTGATGTGTCCAAATGTCCTCCTCCCATAAGGACACCAGTCATGTTGGATTAGAGCCGACCCTAAAGATCTCATTTTAATTTCATTACCTCTTTTATTTCCTTATCTTCAAATACGGTTGCATTCTGAGGTACTGGGGATTAGAACTTCAAATATGAATTTGTGGGGGAAAACGATTGAGCCCCTACCAGGAGACACAGGGTTAAGTCTGAAAGTGCGCATTTCTAACAAGCTCACAGGGAATAGCCAGGCTATTGATCTGTGGCCCTTCCCCTCTAGGGAAGAGCAGCTGCCACCCCCACGACACTGCCATCATGCACAGCTGTTATTAATGGAAGGGTGTCATATTCCTCAGATGTGTGGAGGCGAAATTAATTCCTATGGTTCTGGGACAGTTACTCCGTGACTTTACTGTGCATCCAATTCATCTCGGGAACGTATCAAAATGCACATTCCTGAGGCCCACCTCCAAAGATTCAAATTGAGTTGGTATCTGAAGGGGCCAAGTGTACATCCTTCCTTGTGCCAGGCCCTGAAGGTCACCTCAATACAGGTGGTTTTCCAGACCATGCTTTGAGAAGCACTGCTCTACCACATTTGTACCTTGCCTCCTCAACCAGCCTACTCGGTGGGCTCTTCAAGGCAGGAAACACGTCTGGGGCGCCTGGGTGGCTCAGTCATTAAGCGTCTGCCTTTGGCTCAGGGCGTGATCCCGGCGTTCTGGGATCGAGCCCCACGTCGGGCTCTTCCGCTGGGAGCCTGCTTCTTCCTCTCCCACTGCCCCTGCTTGTGTTCCCTCTCTCGCTGGCTGTCTCTCTCTCTCTCTCTCGGTCAAATAAATAAATAAAATCTCTGAAAATAAATAAAATGTCTGAAAATTTAATATGCATGTGCTTCCTCTGGAGACCCTATGAAAATGCAGATTCGAATTCAGTGTTTCTGGGATGGAGTCTAAGATGCTGTGTTTCTTTTTTTTTTTTTTTTAAGATTTTATTTATTTATTCAACAGAGATAGAGACAGCCAGCGAGAGAGGGAACACAAGCAGGGGGAGTGGGAGAGGAAGAAGCAGGCTCATAGCGGAGGAGCCTGATGTGGGGCTCGATCCCAGAACGCTGGGATCACGCCCTGAGCCGAAGGCAGACGCTTAACCGCTGTGCCACCCAGGCGCCCCAAGATGCTGTGTTTCTAACCAGCAACAAGGGGATGCTGCTGCTGCTGGCCCATGTACCACACTTTGGATGACAGTGACAAGACTCTGCATCTCACATTATGCCTGGACAGGACCTGATCTCACAGGCTCGTTTAAGGAACTCTTTGTATAATTCATGCATTGACCATTTATCTTTCATACATCTTTACACTTTAATGCAGTACATAATATAATAAACCTTCCATTATCTGATCTTCTCGAAATTGATTCCTCCTCCTGTTCATATAATTCTTAATTCAATTGTCCTGGGGACTCTCCTTGAGTAATAGAAATTAGAATGTTGGACTGCAGGATCAGAATTCTAAGTAACTTTGACAAATTGAAGAAATGTTACATTATAAATGAACAGGGTGAAGTCCAATAGGGATAGGTGCAAGTCAGTGCCCTTGGGCATGAAAAATAAAAGACATGCCATGAGGAGACCTGTAAAGCACACACGAAGTAGAAATCCAGAATCTCATCACTCACAGTGAGAAATTAGACTAAAAATGAGCATCCAGGCGAGAAATTGCCGAGGAGCAAGACAGCAAATGTCTCTTTCGTAAGGCAAAGCCCCAAGTTAGGAAGAAATATATAACTAGGCATTAAAATTACTCCCCAGATTACTATATTTTAAATATTATACTTGTGATAATTATGTTTGCATGGCTCCTAAACTGATTTTGACATTTTCTACTCAGGTTACACCTGCTATACATTTATTTCCCTTAATAGCTACGAATGCCAATCCTGGCACGTTAGAATCGTCTGGGCCAATTTTAAAACTACTGCTATCCAAGACCATCTACGTTAATTTCCTAGGACTTCTGTAACAAAGTACAACAACCCAAGTGGTTTATCAAACAGGAGTGTATTATCTCACAGCTCCAGAGACCAGACGTCTGAAATTTGTGTATCAGCCACGCTCCCTCTGACATATGACGGAAAGATCCCCCTTGCCTCTTCCAGCTGCTGGTAGCCCAGATGTTCCTTGTCTTGAGGCAACCTAACGCCAATCTAATCTTGCCATGGCATTTCCCTTATTTCCCTTCCCATAATCTCACTGCACAAGTCTTTGTATTCAAATTTCCCCTTTTTATAAGGACACTAAATCAGATTAGATTGGGGTTCATGCTAATGACTTTGGTTTAACTTGGTCACCTCTTTAAAGATCCTATTTCCAAATAAGGTCACATTTTGAGTACTGGGGATTAGGACTTCAACATACCTTTGGGGGGGGGGGGTCACAGTTCAACCCATGACCACATCCCAGACCAATTACATCAGAGTCTCTGTGGTGAGGCCCAGACATCAGCATTTTACAAGCGCACCCAGGAGATTCTAATACATGGCTAAGGCTGAGCTTCACTTCCCTGGGAGAAGTTCTGCAACAGTCGCATCATCATGGGAAGCTACTGGTGTTTGGGGACTAAAGCACCAAAGCTGAGGAAATAGGAGATAAAGAACCACTGTTTACCAAGACAGATTTGCTACAAAATGACCAGACTGGCCCTCAAAACCGGAAAAGCTGGGACAAGAACCCCAGCCCCTGATCCTAGGACTTTGCTCTTTCTACTCACCATCGGACCTTTTCAACAGATCATCTTAAAACATCACGCCGAAGGATCTTTAAATATCTTTCCATTTCTCATATAAATGTGGGCAGGGGGCGCCTGGGTGGCACAGCGGTTAAGCGTCTGCCTTCGGCTCAGGCCGTGATCCCAGCATTATGGGATCGAGCCCCACATCAGGCTCCTCCACTATGAGCCTGCTTCTTCCTCTCCCGCTCCCCCTGCTTGTGTTCCCTCTCTCGCTGGCTGTCTCTCTGTCAAATAAATAAATAAAATCTTTTAAAAAATAAAATAAAAAATAAATGTGGGCAGGTCTTTCTCATCTTAAAAAACATAATCTACCCCAACTCTACTTCCAAATCAAGTACCTTTTCTCTTTTCACTATCAGGCAAAGGGAAATACTCTAACCATGTCTTGAGTTTAGAGTTTAGAGGAAAGTTCTCACTTTCCGGGTACTTCATGAGTGTCTGAAGCATGATTTCTGCCCTGACCATTTCCCCGAAGTGGAACTCAGATAGGTCACCTCTTAGTAGCCAAATACAAAAGACCAGCAGTCATCATCTTACCTGAACTCTGCAATGTGGTTTTCAAGACCTTTGTTGCCTTCCTTCCTCTTGTGCGTTCCTCCTTTGCCTTCCATGGAATCTTCCTTTTCAATTTCCTTTGGGGGTTCCTCTTATTTGCCTGCCTGTTAATGAAATTTGGTATCTACTTTAAATTTATTTTTGTCCCATTGTGGCTTAGGTTGAAACATATGAAATTATACTTTTTGTAGGCCAGAAGTGGTTGAATATTGATCACATCAACCCGTTTAATCTCATGCTCTGTCTCAGTACACTGTTGACCAACTACCCATGGCTTCAGCCACCACCTGTATACAGAGAGAACACTCAGACTTGTTGTCGAAATATTGTAATATTTCCTGCCAACTGGTAAGTTGTTGATGCCCAGTGCCCTCCTCCCACCAGTGGCGTCTTGTTACCCTGTCTACCCTGCCTCTTTTCCTGGGACTCCTGTCACCAAAAACAAAAGGGAAAATACCTAGCAAAACAGGGGACTCTCTGAGACCCTACTTCAAGGCTATAGCCAGTCTCTGTTCTGATTGGTTGTCGTCCCGATTGTGGCATATTTTCATATTACCCCTATGTAGTCATGATTTCCAAATGTATCTATCCAGCTAAATCACCTTTTCCTAGCTTCAGGCCCATATTGCCCCCGACTCTTCCCACTTAGCTATCACAGAGACACATCAGAATCAGTATGCCCAAGATGGAACATCAAACCTCTCCACAGTGACAGATTAACTTTGATGGCTCCACTGAACTACATCTCCAGGCATCCATGTCCTTGTGTAGTCCCCTGTCACCCTGACTCTGGGCTTGGCCACCAAACTTGCTTTGGCCAATGGGACATTATCAAACATGATGGAAGCAGAGGCTTAAGAAGTCCTTGTCTACTTGGAATACTTTCTCCTGAGGGCATCTGCCAAGGTCTACAGTAGCTCAGACTAGATTTCACTGTGATGAGACCACGCTGAGAAGGAGAGGCCAGAGGGCGGAGCATTGAGACCCCAGATACCACAGAGCATCCGCAGTCCACCCTGTCAAATGTCTGACCTCCCGATTCTGAGAAGTAAAACAGTTGTTGTTTTAAGCTTCTGTATTAACCAAGGTTCGCTAGGGAAACAGAACCAGTAGCACGTGTATGTGTGTATTTAGGTGTATATGTTTATTTGTTTGTTATAAGGAATTGGCTCACATGATTATGGACACTGACAAGTCCCAAGATCTGTAAGGTTAAGTTGGCAAGCTGGAGACCCGGGGGAGCCAACGGTGTAGTTCCAGGCTAAGTCGAAAGGCCTAAGAACCAAAAGAACAGATGGTGTAACTCTAGTCCAAAGTCAGGAAGCCCAAGACCCAGAGCAAGCTGATGTTTCAGTTTGAGTGTGAAGGCATTTAGAAGCCGACATCCCAGGTCAAAGGCTGTCAGGCAGCAGGAGTTCTCTCTGACTCAAGGCGAGTCGGCCTTTTTGTTTAATTCTGGCTTTCAGCAGATGGGATGAGGCCCATTCACATTAGGGAGAGCAATCTGCTTAACTCAGTCTATCAATGAAGATGTTACTCTTATTCAAAATACTCTCACAGAAATACATAGAATGATGTTTGACCAAATACCTAGGCGCCCCACGGCACTGTCAAGTTGACATGGAATTAATCATCACAACTTGTAAGTTTTGGGTTGGCTTGTTATGCACCAAGAGACGACAGAAAAAAATATATATACTCCTTTTGCAATATTATACAAGACTGGCCTATCTACTACAGACTCAAATCTACTGCTTATATAATATGACCCACTTCTAGAAATGACGTTATCATTCATCTAGTATCCAAATCCAAAAACTGGGACTATTCTAGAATAATAGTTTCCTTTCATTTGCAATGAATCACCAATACTTTTTAATTCTGCCTCCTAATTAATTTCAAAAGACTTTTTAACCTCACTTTACCACCCCTGGTAGACCAAAATGGCAAATAGCTGGTCCTGTGCTGTCATTGCTCCCATCGAAGACCATGGCAAACTGGCCAATCCATCAAAGCTCTGTGTTCAGCTCCCCCAGGAAAGTGGCCACATAATTCTCCTCAACACCCCACTCCAGGCATTTACTACAAATCAATCACACAGTGTGCAGCCTATGCACTAGCCCTGTTCTAGACACTCCTGATTTATCACTTATATTAAGGCAAAAGCCATTTTGCTGGTTACACCAACCTCCCCCACCACTACCTAAATCAATTGATCTCCTCCCCTTTTAGAAGGATTACCAAATTAATCTTTCTAAAATGCATTTAACATTGTCTGGGTTGCCAACCTGTGCTCACCTCAGGACTCAGAGGTGACCGGGTCTGTGGTAGTTAGATTGGTAGCAAAGATGGCTCCAATTCTCTGCCCTCGCCCGTATCCATGCCCCTTGCAACGTGATTTCGCAGCTCCTCCTACCAAGAGATAAAGTCTATTTATTTTTCCACCCCTTGAATGTAGCCTGGTGACAGACTTCGAATAGTAGAAGTCACACTGTGGAGATTCCGAGGCTAAACCTCAAGAGATTTTGAGTGCTTACTCTCTCTCTTAGAACCTCGCCTCTGTCATGAGACCAAACCTGGGTTAGCCTGCTGGGGGATGAGAGATGACATGGATGGGGCCACATCTCCTAAGCTGAGTGCCCACGTAGATATGTCAGAGAGTACAGGTAGGAGCAGCAAAGCCACCTGACCGCAGTTAGATGCACAAGCCATAGCTACTCAGGTAATCCAGAGACTTATGAGGCTTCGTGGTCCTTTGCTGCATTGCAAGGTAATTAATGCAAGGGTTATAGGAAGGACCTGTGAAGCAGACCCATCACAGCTCTATTTGCATGAGGAACGAAAACACTACTGCAAGAGAATTCATCCAACTGAGTCAAAAAAACATATATAACAACCAGTAAAATCCATAGGCGGTCATTGTAGGAAAAGCCTTACAAGGCTATAAGAATACAACGGGGCACCTGCAGACCCACCAATGCTGATGCTAGCACTTTCATCCCTGGTGGGAGACAAAGCCTGCATCAGCACCTGAGTATCCCCAGAATTTTCAAAGGGCATTTGCCAGCATCAGCGACCTCAGCAGCTGACATCCCTGCAGGGGACCGTAGCAGAGAAAATGGTAGACACCACATGGTGGCTAAGAAGATTGCATTTGTAAAAACATTTGAGATGCCTCTGGGAACTTCCAGAAATAAAAGAAGGCATCTTGAAAGGTCCTGCCAAAGAAAGAATGCTTTGTGGTAATGTTTTGGGATCTATCTTAACCCACAACCTGGTATTCACTTGGGAAATGATTTATAAAAGTCTAAAATTGTTCAATGATTCTCCTTTGCCTTCAAAGGAATAAAGCCGGTTAACACTGAAATACAAGTTCATTCATCTCTCGCCTCCCATGAATGCATGCCCATGTGTTCACACATACAATTTCCACCTGCATTATTTCTACTCATTTCTATATTCTCCTTGCTCTCCCCACACCTCTCAGATCAGATGCATTCTCAATCCCTGTTGTCTCAACTGATGAGGTGAACTCCTCTTTCTGAAAGAGCATCTCAGAGGCCCCACAGGTGACCTCCCTACAGGACAGAAGATTTTAAGCAAGGAGTAGAAGCTACAGTGTCAGCAAGGGGAGGTGGTCCCTTTCCTCCAATGGCAGCAGCAAACTTGAACTTGCAAAAGAATGTGCAAACATAACAAAAAAAACAACCCTCAAATTCAACATTCAAATTGATTGCAGGTCCTGCCTTTAAGAGTGAAGTCTACTTCTCCATCCCTGGAATCTATAACTTGCTTTGGCCAATGGGACATCAGCAAATGTAATGCCAAGAGAGGCTTGGACAGTGCCTTGCACTCAACTAAGGCTTGCTCTATTTCTGACGTACCTGGAACTCTGGAATTTGAAGGAGCCCAAGCTAGCTGACTAAGAAAGCCAAATGGAGGAAAGAAAAAAGCATCCCCAGCCTTCAGCCCACCAACCACCAGACATGTGAGTCAGGTCATCCCCGCCCACTCGGTTCCAGCTAAGCTTCCAGAAGCAACTACTACGCGAGTGAACTTAGGCAAGACCAGCTAAGAAATGCCCTAGTTTAGCCCAGCCCAAACTGCCAACCTACAAAATTGTGAGCAAATGATTAATGGTTGGTGTAAGCCGTGAAGTTTGAGAGAGCTTGTTTATGCAGCAAAGGCTAATGGGCACATCACTAAAAATAAGGTATATGATGTCAGAGGTAAATAGGGCAGTGGAGGGTCATAACCATTCCTTACATAAGATGGGCTTTCCACACCACAGCAAATTGCAAAGGGGTTAGGATGGGAGAATTGATTTCTGTCTCTATCATGGGAATGAAGACAAACGACAAAAAATAAGATAAAATCAAAAGAAAACCTTCTTTTAAATCTTAGAAAATAAAACAGGTGTATTTTCCTAAGAAGAGTAGTTACGCCTACGTAAGTTATGTAGCTATGCACGTTGTCTTCTTTCTTCGGTTTAAAAAAATTCAGATCCAATTTTAAGTTCCACCTCTAACACGTGACTTTTCAGAACACAATGTGTGTACGGGTCGTTTATTTATTTGGGGGATCACATTTTCCACGTGTTACACAAATTTTTACTTCTACTGCTTTTTCACCCTTTACCTATCCTATTTGTCCTAAAAGTATTCCAAATGGTTTTTGGATGAAGATCTGATATATGCAACATTCACTTGTTCATCTGTTCTACTTTGACCTAAAGACAAAGCACAATATTCATTCTTTCTTATTATCACCTTCTACTTTTTTCCACATGGCCATGGATGGAGTCATGGGAAGGGAGGAGGAACTGGGAAATAGAAGTGGTAAAACATTTTGCAATTTTCCAAGTGCTGGATATAATCTAAGAGATGTGCATTTTCTATTGAAATCGTTTCCCCCATAACAATACACACTCTTATTAGAACCGTATTTTTGCTGACAGAGCCCAGTTACTTCACTCAGCATCCTGCATATAGAAGAAGGAAAAAAAAAAACACAAAACATGCTCACCACTGTGATATTAATATACTTTGATTTGCCCCGTATCTTATTTGTTTTTTAGACATCCATAGTCTTCCTTGCACTTCCAAATGACTCTGGGACTGACTGCATTTGAACCAACTTATTTGAATTTTGATCTCACCTTTAATCAGGCCCATTGCTTTGAATACATTCGTGTGAATAGTAGAGTCAAATGGCTATTGTTTTTTCTGTAATGTGAGTAAAGAAATTAATAGGATTTAGGGATTAGCTTGAATGTCTTCTTTTATGTGACCTAAATAATATAGCGTCTTATTATTACTGCATTTCTGACAATAAAGCATATAGTGTTTTCCAATGAGTTAAAATGATAGCTATATAAATACAAAACATATTACTCATGTCTGTTGTGTATTTAATTGTCCATTATTAATATTAATCATCTTTGCTTTCTTCCAGAGAGCTTAAGTCCTATATATTTTACAATCAAAACTGTCAAGAATTATAACACTACTCTGTGTGATCTCTATAAAAGGAGATATAAATGCCAATCAAAAGGGCCATTGGTTGCTTCATTTATATTCAAAGTGCTTCTACCCATAAATTACATTAATAGTTTATATTCTCCTTACCTAGTCTCAGAAGGAGCTCAAAGCATGTCAGTCCTTTCTTTCTTGTAACCTCTTCTTGAGAAGGAAGCAGCATTGGCAGAGCCCTGGGAACCCCCAGGCCCCACACAACCCACCAGACATGGAGAACAGGCCACCCTTTGCCTCTCTTCTAGACATTTCCAGATTCAGGGTCTTGACGCAACAGGGAGTGATGGAGACCCCGTATGCTACTGAGCTGTCTCAGATGACACATGTAGGTCACTATTATGATCCTGTCCACCAACTTGAAGCTGTCTGGGGCCACGGCTCTTTTCCCTCTATTTTGGCAGGGGGGAAATTGTCAAACGGTACACACACTGAAATGCACTATAAGCCTGTCTCAGAACAGACTCCTTTTGAACTTCTGGAAAATATACCTGATGATGGGTCCAGGGCATTCCAGCCTGATTCCAACCTGTATGCTTTAGTGAGTACTATTTAAGGGAAACTCAAGAGCACATACAATTTAAAGGACTCTTTATTAATCCATTTTGAAATGTCACTACTTTATTCCAAACACATCCTGAAACCGCGCTCACAAGCACAAGGCAGGGAATGCCTGTCTAGAGAGCCATGTGGAAACAAAAGAGGCCATTCCTCAAGGACAGCAGAAGTGCCCCATCAACTGTGTGATAACATTTGAAGTAATTGTCTTCCTGCTTTCTTCCCATTTTCTAGGACATCTGAACTGCCAACATTGAACCAGATTGGGGGAAAGCCACCTTCCGACTGACTTACAGGTCAACCCCTTCAGATGGCAAACAATGGAGGCGAGATCAAGCAGACGGCTAGAGGTTCGCTGCCAGAGCTGTGTGTATTCTCCTGGGCATCCCTTGTGATCTTCCCTCCTTCCATTCTTATAACTTTCTGGCTCTAACAGGAAGCTGGAGTAGCACTGTTAGGGCAGAATTTAATGTGCACATGGGCTGGCGCTATGACTTTGCAGATGAGGAAGGGGGACTCATCGTGAATACATGACTGTAGATGGAATATTTATTGTTGATTTTCTCAAATTGAGAAACAGTTTAAAACCACTAGATTTATTTAATTAGTTCATTAATTAAGTCATCATAGAGTGTCTATATGCCTGGTACTGCACTCAGGACCTACGGATCAACGTAAATGAGAACAAATGGTCACTGCCATTTCTTGTGTCTTATGAGGGCAGATGTTCATTAATTTACTCAAACAAATATTTATTGAGTCCACAACTATGTGCCAGGCACTCTACTCACTCTGGGGGAACAGCAATGAATAAAACACTAAAATCCTTTCCCTTAATGGAAGCTTACAATTTAATGAAGAGAACAGTAAAATAAAAAGATAAAAACCAGAATAAATAAGTAAAATACACAGTATGTAGATTGTGCCAAGTTCTATGGAGAAAAAGCAAGCAGGGCAAGGATTAGGAAGTGGGGCGGGTTTTCATTTTGCACAGGCCACCCAGGGAAGACCTTGAGGAGAAGAAAATATTTGCGTAAAGAGGCAAAGCTATTGAGGAAGTAAGCCACATGCGTATCTAAGGGAGGAGCTTTCTAGACAAAGAGAAAGTAAAGGTCAAAGACTGAGAGAGAACATGCCTAGTGTACTGAAAGGACCGTTCCAGATTTTATATTCCAACCATGGCCACCACAATACGTCCCATCCCATATGACCTTCCAGAGCCTTGCTATCCCCATCCTCTCTTAGGAGGTAGAGTCTATGTCTCTTCTCCCCGAACCTGGACAGGGCTTTGTGACTGCCCTGACTTGTAAAGTATGACAAGTATGAGAGAAGTGCCCCTGAGTAACTTCCAGGCAAGCTCATGAAAAGGAGTACAGCTTTTGCTTGGCTCTCTTTCTTTCCATGCCTGCCCTGGGAACTCAGCCGCCATGCTGTGAGGAAGCTCAGGCCACACCGATGCCCACGTGAGGAGGGACTAAGGCTGAGCTTGCAGCTGATGGCCAGCAGCCAGGTGAATGAGTGGTCTCGGAAGCAGCTCCTCCAGCCCTTTGTTGAGCCCTGCCCACTGATACCAGGTTCGACAGCAATGAGCCTTTTCCACTGACCCCTGATCAAATGGCAGAGTTGTGAGCAAAATAAATGATTGCTGTTGCTTTTATCCACTCTCATTTGGGGTAGTAATAGGGTCAAACTAGTTGGATTAGGAGGCAGTCAGAAAAGAGGAAGGGGGGTCAGACCCTTCAAGGTTTTAGAGATCATTGCAAATCCTTTGCCTTTCACTCTAATGGGAAAGCCACTGGACTAACAGTAAATGCTAGTCCCTCTCAGGGTCCCGGGTGTTCTCAAGAAGACAGCCTCCGACAGGCACACATGCTCTTAAACACCCTTGGGCAGAGATCTTTTTTTTTTTTTTTTTTTTTTTTTTTTTTTTAAGAGAGGGAGACCTCCTTCTATTTCCCACAGGCAACGTTTTGCGTTCATGATGACAAACTCACTCACAGACTAATCTGACCAGCCTGTTTCCTGACACAAAATTTTAATATTTCCCAAGAGCGTGTCCTCAAGAATGTCCATAGAATGTTGGCCAGCCACAGTCTCCAGTTAATAGGGAGACTTTAATCTTCATACGTATAGAGATTTCAGCCCACTTAGACCCGTAAATGACCAAATGGGCTGAGTAAAGGCTACTTTCCATAGAGGTTTCTGGACTTTGTTTTCCCTCTGGCTCAATAAGCCTTTAGTCTGCTGACTTTGAGGGCTGCAGTGTGGCCCATCTGTCATGGAGACATTTGCTTCGTTGTGTGGGAGGGCAGGCAAACACAATCCTAGAAACAAAAGCGTTTTTCAATGCTGAGAGGCTCAGGAAGACAAGCCTTAAAATAATCAATCCTTGCCGAGGTTTTAAACAGGTCAATGCACCAACGTGATGAAGTGCAGTATCTGCCCCCATTCAGGGCCAAGTTTATAGAATTTCCTCAATCAAGGAGTTTGTAAAGTTTGTAAGTTTCCAAAAAATGGGGTGCGGTGAAGCCCCTTGATGATGGCGGCCAAGATGAATCTGGAGGGACACAGGCCTCTGCTCCTGAGTCACAAAGGAGTTAGGGTCATGTCTGACTGCCTCTAGGGACAAGGCTTCTGGATTGAGGTCTAGGACTGGTGGGAACAAGCATTCCATTATGCATTGGTTCAGTCTGAGGGAACTAGTAACAGTGATACATCACCAAACATTACATTATGTTCCTGGGCAGATTCAAAGGGAACATTTGGGTAGGTGGATGAGCAATGGGATTCAACAAAATACCCATTAGATCAGGCCCAGTCAGGAAGAAATAAACACTTCTGTTCTCGCTGTTTTGTTTTTGCTTTAGCAAACAGGATCATAGAGAGAGTGGTGCCATGCTGAATAGAGTTCTGGTAAATGTCCTCCAGGGCTGCTTGGAGAACCTTAATGTTCTTGTGACAAGATGGAGGAGGGTCATGCTGGCAGTGAGAGACAGACCAGGAAAACAGAAGAATGATAGCACGCTTTCCGATTTTTGATTTGTTCCCACGGATTTAAGACCATGCCATTCCATCAGAAGGATGCTAAGCCCTTCTTAAGAGAATCCAGTCAGAGCAAGGAAGAACTACAGGGTTTCTTCAAGAAGTTCTTCTGATTTCACAGATGAAAACCCTGAGGCCCAGAACAGTTAAATGTCTTATGCAAAGTTCTTAGCTTTTTGCGGACCAATAATCATATATCCTAGAGTGTAGGACCCTAAACACTATTTACTTCAATGGCTGAAGTGACAAGCCAGTCACTCCAACATCATCAGCATTAGCACCTAGTATACAAAAGTCACTCAGTAATGATGGCCTCCGCACACAAGCCTGTAAGATCTTTCAGAGTTAAGACTTGTTTATGCTTGACCCCCCAGTGTCTAGCAAATTGCCTTCCATATAATAGGGGCTCATTTTCAATAGAAAAATGGACAAAGGTTGGATTCCACACACTCAAAATGTTCACATTTTTGTTGTTTCTTATTGCTGAAATACAATTTATTTATTGATATGCAAAGTGTTTATTGATTGCCTGCTCTCCATTCATTGAATAGATGCAATTGAGCATCTTCTATGTGCTAAATGCCATGGATACAGTAATGAGCGCAGCAGGTGGACAGCCTGGCCTCATGGAACTCACATTCCTATGACTGTCCTGCTATTGCTCAGCCGTCAAATCAGTTGACCTGGCTTGACCTGGACTCACAGGCCAATCAGATGAGGTGTGATTACATACTTAACCCGCCCCCCCGACAGCTACTCAAGACAGAATGGGGTTAGTAGGTTCAGATAATAAGTTACGCGGCTATTCAAGGAAAGAAAACATTATCACGGCCCAAACAGCCTCAGGAGATCCCAAGGACAGTTTGAGTAGCTTCTTGAGAATATGGCAGGATCTGAAAGAGCAGAGAGGAGAGGAAGGGGCTAGCATCCCAGGAAGGTGGAGTAAGTGGGAGAAACAACATGAGCATGAATAAGGGGCCAGGAATGACTCCAGACGAGCCAGATTTTAGGCCAGAGGGGGTGAGATTAATTAGGACCAGATGGTGAAGGCATCGATTATGGAAAATCCCAAAGGTAAGACAATATATTAATACTCACTTTGAAAAATGGTTGGAAAGTGAATGGCGGGTCATCTGTAGGTGTATAATCTATTTCAACGTGTTTCCGCCCAGACTGAAGAGACACCAGGAAACTCACTCCCCCATAAGCCTTCCATTCCCTTCAGAACAACAGTTCTTCAGGTAAGGAAGGGCACGGAAATATCACAAGGCTCTGAATTGTCAACATGTGAGAGATTAAATTCCGTGATCGCTTTCTTAGAACATACTCCAGCTGTTAATACTTTCCAATGAGTATTCCATAATTACTACTTTAGAAAATGAATTTCAAGTATGTGCTTTCACTTGTCCATCTATCTGTGGATCTAGTCTATGTAAATTGAGTCCAGAGCACAATCATAATTCAAGCGAATTAGACTGTAAAAAATAAAGAATAGGTGCATATTGTATGCTAAAATGTCCATGCCATGGCTGGAGGCCAAAGTTCAAATACTGCCCATAATGAAGAGGTGTGAATGACAGGGGAGAGGGTGAAGACAATGAACAGATGCGTGGGTGAAATATCTAAGTCTTAGATTAACTACTTTGACAAGTCAGTTGTCCCACCATAGAGTTAGGGATTTTGGTCTGAGTGGTAGACAGAATGCATTGTTGGCCTCGATTATTGACTTCCCTCTCTCAACACACACGTCCTCTAACTTTGGAATCCCTTCCTGCTCTGACTCTGAGCCAGCCTTGGGACTTGCTCTGGCCAACAGAATGGGTTAGAGGGAAGCTCTACCAGTTCCGAGCCTAGAACTCAAGAGATTTTCTGTGTTTCTGCCCTATTTCTTGGAACCCTGCCCGGCCACCATCTGAACATGCTGGGCTACCCTGTAGGATGAGAGACCACGTGGAGCAGAACCATGTGGTCTCAGCTTCAGCCACCTTAGACCAGTTACCAGCCAAATGCCCCCCAACAAAGACCCTGACCGAGCTTAGCAGAACCATCTACCCCAGAAACAGCCGCCCCCAGATGCATGAGCCTGCCCGGCCTAGACCAGAAATACTGTCAGCTGATGTCCTCAGACTCAAGAATAAAAACACATGCTTGTTTTAATCCACGGAGCTCTGGGCAGATTGTTGAATAATAACAGCTATCTGATAGAGAACAGATCCTGGCTGTACATTATGGTCTCTTGGGAATTAAAAAAAGAAAATAGCAATGCCTACTGATTTTCTCTCTACACCAAGATTTTGTTTAATCCACAAAGGTATTGTTGTATTTTGTTTGTTTAAGTTCCCCCAGATTTCTAATGTGCAGCCAGGGTTAAAACTTCCTGACTAGACCTCTTCTTGCCCCCATCTCTCCAAATAATAAAATTCTAGGTGGATGAGGCTTTTCTTATCTTTGGTCTGGATAATACTAAGATGTGTTTGCTTTTGCACATGCATCACTGAGAAGATGAAAAGGAATCTGTCCTCCTACATGCAAAGTGACCCTCTAAATGTCCACCAGTTTGTCCAGGCAATAAGAAGTGATTTCTGTCCCAAAAGCCAGGACTATTACTTATAGGCTGGGTCCTGAAAGCCCCTCCACTCTCCCTCTGGCTGCTGACTGTAACAAACATAAACCCTTTTGCTATTTCATGTTTGGTTTAGGCTGGGAATCGGGCACAACCAGACACAATTGGATATGATGGCAGTAGATCACTGGGGAGTGGGGGGAGGGACTTTCAGAAGGGGGTACACTGCTTTTACCTTCCACCTAAGAATCTGTCAGAGAGTTGGTTTGTGAGGTAAGTGAGAGGAGAAACTGGGAGGAGAAACTGAAGAAAGAACATTTTATTTGAGAGTAAAAAAATCGGTGTGGTAGACCCCTTGGTGCCCTGTCCAAATCCCCTTTCCTAAGCAGGTGTAACCCTCCCCCAGATGTGTCGATATCGCCTGCCAAAGGCTCACTGCCTGCCCCCTTTGCCAGAGAATTGCCTGTGCAGACAAGCTACCTGCCTGGAAATACCCGGGGAGGTTGTGCCCTCCCCACCCAACCTGGAGGCAACCTGCAGCTGGCTAATGACCGAAGGACACAGAGTACAGAAACGTGGCCCCTTTTCATCAGTCGGAACAGCCCTCTTGTGCCACTGGCACCCTTGAACTCCATGGGATCAGCCAGAGCCTCAGCTGTAGCAGAAAGAAAGCCTATTTTTGATGACTTCTTCCCTTGCCCTATCCTGCTTCCCTCCCTCCCTTTCTCCTAAGAGTTCTCCCTCAATAAATCAGCTGTACCAGAATCCCTATCTCAGGCTCTGCTTCTAGGGAGCCCGGCCTAAGAACACCCGCTTTCCTGAAAAGTCTGTGATTGGAGCCCCGTCAGCATCTCTCTCTACCTTTTCTTCTGTGCCCCACCGGATCTGAGGATGAACAGCCACCCACAGATTCTCACTCCGGTGACATCTTCTCTGCTCAAAGGGATAGTTGCTGCATCGCCAGTTCCCTTTACATCCTCCAAGCTCTTTTCATACTAACCTTCACTCTGACTTCATGCATCCTGGGTAGCCTCCAGCTCGGGCAGCGTTCTAGTACACTGTCTCTGCCTCTGGCTCCTCTCCTTTTAAGAAAGTACTCAAGGTCACAACCGCGCCCTGCTTCCTCCCCCAGCACCAGCCCACGCTGATCTCTTTCACCTCCTTCTTCACTTAACATCTACCCTGGCAGTGTAAGCCCTGAAAGAAATCCCCACGTGCTATCTTTACGCACCACACTTGCTTCACCAAGAGTTTTACTCATTTGTCTTGTCTCTCTAGCAAAATAGCAGGTCCTCAGAGCTAGGGACTGTACCTTTCTTATAATTTTGTATTCCTTAGCGCATGGTTCTACAGATACATATTAACTGCTGAGCTAAAGAGAAAAAGTCTAGAGTCACCCTTAGGTCTCCTAGTGCAGGGTGCACAATCTAACCTTACTGTCAGAGCACAGGTTAACTCAGTGGCTGGGACTCACCATTTGAGAATATCACATCTTTAACAATTATATTCCCTACAAGAAGGACCCAACAGACTGAAATGCCAAATTGCCAAGTTTCCTAGTTAGTTGTGAAGATAGATACATTGTTTCTCCTTTGCAACCGTTGCTGTTGTTTCACATAATGACTTTAACTGTAATGGAAATGAGTCTGGACAGATCAATTTTTAGCCCTCAGCAAGTTAAGTTTGTCAATATAGAATGTAAACAGCAATAGAGATTGGTAATTAATAGTACAGTTTTATTCCGATATTATAATACCTCTCCTTTCTCTTTCCCAGTTAAATTCAAAAATCTTTGGTAATTAGCACAGTATATACAACTAGCGTAAAAGCCATTTCTCTAAGTGCATATTATACAAAAGGATCTACAACTTCAACTTATGTTTGCAAGAAACAAAATACACAAATGTGGTCAATGTATATAGAGGAGACTTTAAATTCTCTCCCAGAATTTTCACGCCACAAATTTTAAATTATTTTAAACTAAATTCAAACAAGCATCCTTATCTTGGACTTGAATATATTTCTCAGAAATGAAGACACGGTACACTAATGAAAGAGTAAAAATGTAATTGAATTGTACTCATCTGAAGGTCAGTCTTCTACTAGGAAACTCCACTAAAGAAAACAGCAGACGTCGCTGAGCAATCCAAAGTAAGTTTGCAAAAAAGAGAGAGAGAGAAGGAAACAAGGAAGGAAGAAAGGGAGAAAGAGAGGAAGGGCAAGAAAGAAAAGAAAAGAGAAGAAAATTAGAAAAGAAAAGAGAAAAGAAAAAAAGAAAAGAAAAGAAGGAGGGAGGGGAGGATGGAAGGAAAGGGTCCGGAGGAAAGAGGGAAAGAATCACTCTGGGTGGTTGAAATGGCTGTGCTAACGCACAAAAAGCTAAGGGTCCCGGTCTAACAGAGAGGCCCTCCATCAGCTCCTGAGCCTCTTGTACTTTGCACACAGTTGGTGCGTATTTGGTTATCTAACTTGCCAGCTCCAGCAGATTAAAAGCAGCAGTCTGTTTAGGCGGGAGAGCTGCAGGAGGCTAGCTAGTCACCTATAAAGCCACACCTGGAAACTGGAGAAAAGACAGAAAAACACTGCATGACACAAAAAGTGGCATTCGCTATGGTTGCTGTGAGTTATCAAGAAAAGACAAGTGTGGCTCTGAATCTTTGTTTGATAAGGTACAGAAATGTATAATATGTTTCTGAAAGACTTTAAGCCAACATTTCAAAATGTGGTCATGCTTTAAAAGGAAAAGCCTTGGAAATCCAAAATAGTCATGGATGTTTCATTGTCTGATTCCATGGGTCAGTTTCCACTTTAGGTACTCGATCTAGGTGCTCACAAATTAAAGGAATGTCCCCCAAATGTCCCAGACTTCCTGTTAGACCTAAAGATTTTTACTTGGAAGCCAGGGTGACTGTAATTGTTTTGGTTAGCTTATTACTCAAGGTGGGGGGAGGAGAAGCAAGGGGTGCATAATAAGATAGACTAAAGATCATCAAGTAGGATGCGGTTCCATTTTCACTCCATCTATGTAGATGACACATGGGTTTCAAAAGCAGTGGGGCAGAACTGAAAACAGTAGAGGAAGAAATATATTCTTAGCCCAATCTATCCCAAGAATCTTCTATATAGATTAAACTAGATTTTTCAGGTCTCCCTTATAAGTCTAATAAATCAAAGTCTTTAAAATAATGTCACCCTGCTCTTCATCCATCCATGACCCATGAGTTATAGTCATGTCATAGGTGAAAAAGAAGGAAATAGTTGTTATAGGCTGAGGACCCAGCACTTTTAAAGACACAAACGCACTTAAGTGTTTCATATGGCTGCAGCTGAATCAGAAAGTATAAGAGGGAGCAGTGTGGGAAAAGACTTCTAGAGATAATGAAGTGTTTGTGGCATGGAGTAACCATGAAGGTCATTAATTAAATGGGCATTGCTGGACTTGGTACCTAATGGAACAAAAGCAAAAAGGATGAGAAAGTTGAGCAAATGAATTTTGAGGCCTTAAGCTTGGCTACCTGCAGTAAAGGAGGGGTTGTTGTTGTTGTTGTTGTTGTTGTTTTTATTTATTTTATTTTAATTCCAGTATCATTAACATACAGTGTTATATTAGTTGCAGGTCTACGATATCGTGATTCAACAGGAGGCACTGTTAGTAAACACGGGAAGGGAAGAAGATGGGGCAGTAAGGTTGAGGCCAAGTTTGCATATGAGACTCTAGTAGGCCAGCCAGGAGAGCCCTCCAGAAGGAAGTCTGAAAAATCAGTTTCAAGTTCTTGAGAAAGCCCTAGAACACAGTATCATCTACCTAAATACGATTATCTGAGCTCCAGAGCAATGCCACCTCAAGTATGGCCTACAGACCAGTAACATCATCTGGAAAACTGTTAGAACAGCACCATCCGGAGGTCCACCCCAGGCCGACGGAGTCACAATCTCTGAGATGGAGCTGAGGGTCTATATTAGCAAACACTCCGGACAATTCTGCGTGCACTACATTTGAGAAGCACTAAGCTAGAGGTAGATGAGATCAGGAAAGGAGAAAGTATACACCACAAAGAAAAGAAGTTTGTACGTTAGGGAGTTCTTTTAGGAGCTGAAGGAACTGAAAAGCAAGGGAAAAAAAAAAAAAAAACACCAGAGAAGGACTCTCAAAGGAGCATGAGAAAATTTATGGTGCATTTCAATGTGAAAATCAGGGAAAAATAAAATTGCTTGTGCCTTTATTTTTAGGCTCTCTGGTAAATGGTTAAATTCTGAGTGATGGGACCCGTTAGGGATCAGGTAAGAGAGAGCATCAGTGGCTCCAAGAATAATCTATTTATTGTGGACAAATCAAGATTGTTCTATGCAAAATAGGGCTTTGGTCAGCTCTGGATAATGATGGAGCTAAGAATGACAATATTCTAGCAGAATGTCAGACCTTCTGGCTGCATTTGGCTGTTAGGCCAAGAACATGGGTCTTTTTAAGATTTTTATTTTTATTTATTTATTTTTTATTTGACAGAGAGAGAGACAGCCAGCGAGAGAGGGAACACAAGCAGGGGGAGTGGGAGAGGAAGAAGCAGGCTCCCAGCAGAGCAGGGAGCCCGATGCAGGGCTCGATCCCTGGACCCTGGGATCACACCCTGAGCCGAAGGCAGATGCTTAAGGACTGAGCCACCCAGGCGCCCCAGAACATGGGTCTTTACTCCCATGCTCAAATAGACAAATCATGTGTCTAAGAAGCTACAACACAGGAAATATCAGAAATCTACAGTGGGTCCCGGAGGAAAGAAACAACAGAGCTCACTGGTCTCACTCACCTGTAATTTATCAATTTTATCATTTTTCACACAAATATTGAATTAGAGTGTTTTAATAACTTTCCTCTAGCAAATGAATTTCTCTCCAACGTAGACTAATAACAGGAAAAGAACAAGTTCTCTACGGTCCCTGATGCTGGGAGAAAATAACTTCTGGCCATTATAGCTCAGTAATGACAGCATTTAGTGTTACCCCATCATCAAAGCAATCACAAAATCATCCAGAAAAGTACCTACTTTCACAGAGCACTGAGCTGGGCTCATAATTCTGGAGTGAAGGTGTCTGGCTTTCGTGCAACATGGTGGCTGGCGTCCTCGGGCAGCCTATCTGCTTCCCTAAACTAATGTGGGTAAAGGACATGTCGTTGGGGTGGGAAGACACTCCCAGTTTATTTTTGTCCCATCACAGAAACCTGTAAGTTCCATTTCAAGGGCTGAAGAGGTCTTTGTTCAGTGAAAGAGATCTTTCTAGCAGCCTCTCTCCTCACAGGCTTAATATCATAGTTAGACAATATCAAGAGTTGGTAAAATTCTTGCTTAAGTAGATAGAATGCTGACTCTAATACCTAAGGAAATAGGTAGGATATATTTGTTTAATTTTTTAACCAAAAAAAAAAAAAACACATGCTGGTAGACAAACTTTATTTACTTTCTTTGCCACAGAATCTTGTCTCTTCTCCTCTCCTGTTCGAAATTCCACTCCAAAAGGAAAAAGTAAAATTTGAATCCAGAAATAATCAAAATCAAAACAAAAAATTTTAGGTGTGGAGAAAAGACGACAGCAGAATGTTAAAAAGGTGAGGTCAGGGGTCAGAGAGACCTGGATGCTAATCCCAACACTGACATTCACTGTGTGACCTTGACTAAGTCACCCACCTTGAGAAGCCTCGGTTTCCTGATCTGAAAAATGAGAATGAAAATCCCATCTCCCAACAGAAGTGTTTTATGGATTAAATGAGATGATATATACCTAGTGTTGAGTTTTCAAGGCACCAGAAACTCTTGCCACTATCTAGTACAGGTTCCATATGTTGCTACACAGACGGCAGAGTGGAAAATATGGCCTGGATTCAAATTCTTAAGTCACTAGACTCTGGTTCTCCTTTCTACTGGGAAAATGGAGCGGATGGATTAAAATATTCTTGAATTACCTTTATCTTAAGTCTTTTGCACATCATATACCTTTATCAGCTGCCCTGAGACTTTCCTGTCCTCGAAATTCATTATAAAACGAACGCTTACGTGTGAACTATACAAAGGGATTTGTAGATGTGTCTCAATTTTTCTAAATTTCTAAAGTAAACTACATATTGGGGCACCTGGGTGTCTCAGTAGGTAAAGCGTCTGCCTTTGGCTCAGGTCATGATCGCAGGGTCCTGGGATCGAGCCCCACATCGGGCACCCTGCTCAGTAGGGAGCCTGCTTCTTCCTCTCCCACTCACCCTGCTTGTGCTCTCTGTCTCTGTCGAATAAATAAATTAAATCTTTAAAAATTAATAAATAACATAAGCTATTTATTGAAAAAAAGACATTTAAACAGAAAAATAACAAATTAAAATTTACCAGGCTGGATGGTGCAATCAGCATCCAAATCAAGGACTAGAGCTTTACCAGCAGTCTCGGGCCATTATGGTTTTTCTTAGTACACATAGAGAATATCTCGTAAATACACATAAGGAACTGTTAACATAGAGGTTTTGCTTCTAATTAAAACAACAATAAAAACTAAATTAGAAAAAAGAAAAGCCAATTGAATAAAAAGCATTCTGGATGGGAAAAAGAAAAAGATCAAGATAAATAATCTCCACGTTAAACCCCACCGCAAGGCTGATTTTTAGGGTCCTATTAGGTCCACGTTAATTGAGGCACCAAGAAGAAATTCAGATGCAATATACTGTTCAAAATAAAACTCATTTCACAAATAAATAAATAAAATCTTTAAAAAATAAATAAAAACAAAATAAAACTCATTTCTTTACGTGCGCACTGCCATCGTTGGCTTCCTGGGGCCCCTGTCCCTGGAGCCTTACTGCGCTCCCGCTTGCTGAGGGCATTTTCCCAATTTGCTTCTCAGACTTGCAGGCTTTCCCCTGCCCTTTGGTAGAAAGGTTTTCTCTTCTTTCTTTTTTTTTATTATAATAATATTTTTTATTATATTATGTTAGTCACCATACAGTACATCCCTAGTTTTTGATGTAAAGTTCGATGATTCATTAGTTGTGTATAACACCCAGTGCACCATGCAATACGTGCCCTCCTTACTACCCATCACCGGTCTATCCCATTCCCCCACCCCCCTCCCCTCTGAAAGTTTTCAATACAGACAGACCTGCGTGCATTTGGAAATGGCAGCCGGCATGCTGAAGCAGAGCTCCCCTTCTGGCCGCATCCTCGTCTTTTAGATACACCTCCATGCTGAGTTCCAGAGAACAGTTCTCAATGTACGCACACTTTCCCTACTGGCACACACTGGCTCTCACCATAAAAAGACTCCATGAAAGTCACAATAATATTCTCCCAAGCTTGACATCTAGAACCACATATAAGAGAAATATTTCGTAGGAAATGCAAACTGCCCTAGGTTTTATTTTTGCTTTAGCTTACAAAGCATTAAAAGGGAAAGAAGAGAAACTTTTCAATGCTATTGACCATTGAGAATAAAAAGACTATGCGTTCTCTGAGAATGCTGTTTCTTTGAATTCAGGCGAGAAAAGGTGAGGTATCTTTGACTTTATTTATCTTGCTCAATCCCCTTGCCCCTGCAGCCTGACCTGTAATTCCGCAGAGAACCCAGCACAAAGGAAGACAAGGAAGAAGAGGAGAAGGGGGAGGAGGAGGACAGCAAAGGAGGCCTGTGTAGGGGCTAGTGCTGAGTCCTGCAGCTTCGTGGGCCCCGAAAGCACAGTGAGGTGATAGTCTGAAATATTACCCAATATGTTTTCATTCCTAGTGATTCTCACTGCCCCTTTCAGACCACCTCCCTTCCACTCTGGCTGAGGCAGCCGGTGCTTGGGGGTGGAGTTTGGTGGGAAGAGGAAAAAAATTCGGTGCTGGGTCCTAATTCCAAATTTGCCTCTGGAAGCCCATTTCAGGGACAGAAAGGAGTAGTTGTTCAAACCAAAGCTTTCATTTGCAAAACCAGAAATGTCAAAAAAAAAAAATATATATTTGGAGGGCTCCTAGGAGAAAAAGGAGTATTTTTACTTTTGTTTGTTTTGCTAACCAAAAGCCATAGAGTAGGGAGGATTCAGGACAGGGTGTGACTTTGGGGTATTTCCTGAACCACAATGGCTGAGGCTGAAAGGAGCCTTCCTGGGCTGGGGCTGGTGGGGAGAACCCAGAGGGAATCTGTCAGTGGAAGCAAGGTGCCCGGGTTCTCCCTTTTGGGAGAATCTCCTAGGAGATCCCACAGTTTGTAGGGCAACCTCGGGGGTGGTAGGCAGGCACTGTTCAGGCAAAAAGGCTCTGAGCTCCCACCTCAACCCACCTCCACTCCCCCTACCCACAGCACAGGGAGATCCAGAAAGCTCTGAGAGAATGGACCGGGACCCCAACCTCCAACCAGCAAAGAAGGTAGACATTCCAACTGGAACCCATGGCCCAGGACCACAGACAGGAGCAGTGGATGACAGAGCACATCCAATGGCCAGAGCTGATGTGACATGGAGCTGGAGGCAGTCCCCAAGAAAAGGCAGGGAGGACTAAATAAGCATGCACTAGGGTTCCTCTCATTCCAGATGTGCACGCTCTGAACCTCGCTGTCCTTCTTGGGATACAATAAGGATTAGTGCTTCTGCATACCTGCCCACTAATGTGTCCACATCACAGATCACAACAGCTTCGAAAGCCACTTTGGTGGTTCCTGCTGCTTCTTCGTATCCCTACTTTCTAGGAAAGGCATCCCCTTCCAGGCAAGAGGACTCGGTGTGGGTAGCTATGCCATCAGGGCAGTCTAATTAGCCCTCCAGCAAGGGGGTGCGAGGCAGTCCTGATATGAACGGGGAGTAGTCTCGCAGCCTAGAAACCCACCATCCTTCAAGAAAGAAAGAAAAAGAAATGCAGTCTTAGGCTTCACCCCAGACCTATCAAATCAAAATGTGAATTTTAGCCAGGAACCCAGGAGATCTGTATGCTCCATTAAAATTCGAGAAGCAGTCTCTGTAGCTTGGTTGTTCCTAGTCCAGGCTGCATGTTAGAGTCACCTGGGAAAGTATTACAAAAACACTAATGTGCCCCAAGGATTCTTATTTTAACTAGTCCAGAGTGAGTCCCGGGCACCAGTATTTTTTTAATTCCCCCTGGTGATTCTAATATGTAGCTTGGGTTGCAATCTAGCGACCTGGCTAAACCAGCAGACCCAGAAATGTCAAGTTTCCCTGGCTGGAAAATTGCAGGTGGCTTAAAGGCATAAGGAAGGAGGAGAGGGGGATGGACGTGCCAAACACATTACAAATATTAGCTCATTTGCCTCTATGAATAACACGGAGAATGTGCTAACGGTAGAACCTTTTAACCAATAATGGAAATTGAGGCTTTGAGAGTTTAACTTAGACAGGATTCCAAATTAGCAATTCCAGAATTAGCGAGTTGTGGAACCAGGATTTAAAGGCTTGGATTGAAAACCCTATTTACTGAATACAGAAACTAAGTGATACAAAAATGAAAAAAAATAAATAGAGGCATGCCATGGAGTATCAGTGAGACAAACCAGTGTTCCAGCACACGGGGCGCCATAGTACACAGGTTTCCGAATTGGTTCACACTATGATCAAATACAAATGCTAGACGAAATGCGAGACTAACGGGGGCTTCTCCAGACTCTTCATACAAGATTTGCAGGATCTGTGCTCTTTCTCCAACCCTCCCTCTCAGGCAGAGCTCAGGAGGCGCCCTACCCAGGGAGGGGTGTGAGGGCTGCCATCTTGCAGTACCAGTCTGCAGAACACTGAGTGTGACAGACACTGCATTTCTCTGTGCAGCCTGATGATGTGTCTCCTGTGTCACCTTCTTGACCTCTGATCCTCAGAGCTGGGTGTCTCCGGGGGCAATAGGAAAGCAGTACGATCAGCAAACAGAACACACACTCCACCTCAAACCTGCCATGCCAACACCCCCTCTGATTATGCATCCTTGGCCAGGGCACTTAACCCTCCCACATCTCAGATAACTCAACTGTAAAATGGGGGAAAGGACCATGCGACATCGCCCCGCCGGCCTGGCTGCGGTAAAGATTGTGAGGAGATATATATATATATATATGGCATGGAATACAGTGTCGATTGTGGAATTTATTACTATCGTGGACTTAGAATGGGCTTCTGTCCTCTTTCTCCCTCATTAACTGAAACCCTTACACCCCTCAACATGGATACTTTCTGACAGCCCCTCTTCCACACAGAGCTATGGGCCCCACGCTCACCATTAGCACACCTAGAACATATTACTAAAATAACCCAATAAACTGAGCCAAGTAAAGTTGTCTGCATAGCTGCCTTTGTCATTTTGACCATGAGCTCCCTGAAGACAGGGACTAACTTATGGCCCCTTTAAACCCCCAGCACCTAGCCCAACGCCTGCTTAAAAAGTTACTCAATGAATATTTGTAAAACAAATGAACACAATATAAATATTTGGGGCTGGCCCTTCTGGAAATGGCTGGTGCTTTCCCCAACCGCCAAAATCTCACTGTTCGGTCTCTGGATGGAACAGGCATTACCACTCATGATCTTCTCTGTAGCTCCTTATCCATTACTGTCCACCAGTCTGGTCCTCCAGATGGTTGTTTCTTACTCATAACCAAGGTAAAACAAAGTCTCGGGCTATTCTATAACCCCCAAACCTCTCCTGCAAAAGCCTTGAGCAAGATGATTCCCACTCATCTGGTGCAATGCAAGAACACGTGGAGGGCATTCTCCGCTGTTCAAATCAATTTCTGCCCCATGAGCCACATGTTGGATGCATATAACCTCACCTTCTGAGAAACGTTCCCATAGATTTCCTTAAAATGGTCCATTATGGATAAACATATAGACATATCTGCCATGTAACTTCATTTCATCTCCATGCCACCCCACCAAAATAAGTACTTTACATGACGTAGGGATGGGGAAGATGTTCCTGGGAGACTTCTCAATTTTCCTTGTCCTAGTGCTCAAAAAAGAGTCCCCCAAAATCCTACTTTTCCAGCCCCTTCTTAAAACTAAAACATGAGAATATACCACAGTTTTGGCCAGTGGGACCTAAGGGGAAATCTTTTTGGAGAGGGATAAGAGATAGCAAAACTTTTTCACCTCAGTAAAAAGAGATGCAGGGAAGAGACACCATTCTTCTTCAGCTGGATATTGCCACGGCTACATGTGACGCCTGGAACACCAGCAGCCATCTTGCAACCATGAGGAGAGAGAGCCAAAGGACCAATCCAATATGGCAATGGTGGGGAGCAGAAAGAGGGATCCTTCCTGACACCACTGAGTCACTCTCCCACCCCTGGAACCACCTATTGCTATGCTTGCTGCTATGTGATATAATAAACATTTTCATTGCTTAAACTATTTTTAGGTAGGTATTATATTACTTGTAGCCAAAACATCCTACCTAATACAACAAAAGAGAACACAAGAAACTAATTACCTTGGCCAAAAAGACCACATTGCAATTAGCAAAAGAAAAGAACATATGGTCGAGGAAACAAAGTAATATTATTAACTCATCATGAGCAACACACTCTATCAAGAGCCGTTTATGAAATACACCATTTAATCCTCACCAAACCCTATAGGAATATAATGGGTATTTTATTTTATAAGAAAATTCAGAAAGGTTAAATAACTTAACCATGGTCAAGTAGGAAGTGGCAATTTTTCCAACCCAGGTTGTTATGACTCCAATGTCAGGAGGGATCTGCCACACTCCATACATGCAAAGTTGGTGTTCCGTTAGCTCATCCTTTCATATGACTCTGCTCCTCAGATCTTCTCCTATGAAAAGATCTTTCTAGGGAGTATTTAAGGCATAAGGAGAGGCAATGGTGTTCACGGAAAGATAGGGAGAGTGTGGGGTAAAGGGACAATGGCAGAGCACTTGAAAGCTACCTGGGAAGACTTCAAATCATACACAGAACAGACCTAGATAAACATTGTTCTTTGATTTAAAAAAATACCCATATGCACACATGTATACACATTTTGCAGTTTTTATTAACTGTGAGTTATTTGATATATTTATGACATAATTAAGGAAAACTTTCACAAATAAATTAGATCTATTTTTGGCTGGATAACAATATATCTATTTACTTTTGTTAGACCTTGGAAATTTCAATACCTTGTAATTGTATTTCTAATGACAGAAGATTCATCTCAGCTCATAGTGTATGCATTTCATTATTCACCACATTTATATTCGAGTAAATGAACTTGTTCATTATACATTGTAATCTTTTTGTTGCACAATGTTTCCATTTTTGAAAGCCATGTAATCACTTCATTGTGGTGTTGGCAATTGTCATTATATAATATATAAAATTTCAAAAGGATGCAATTTAAGGATTTTGATCTTGCAGCATAAATATATGCACATCATGCAATACAAATAAACTTATTCCAGATGGTTGCTTAAAACAGATAAATCGAATTTCCCAGTAGTAACACACTAAATCTTCAACCAGATAGTGTTCTTTCACTGATTAAAATGCCCATTTCATTAAAATGAAAACATTCAGGTGACTCCAAACAATAAATGTGACAAAATTGGAGTGGGTCATGATAAAACTAAATTAGATATTCTGGCCATTTTAAGAGGGTTTTTTTTTTGGGGGGGGGGGCTACTGAAAATGAGGCCCTCTAACCTGATAAAGTTCCGGTTTTAAGTTCAATTCTGCCATATTTCAAAAGCCATGCAAGCTCAGCATGTCTGGGTTTCATGGGAAAAGAAGCGGACACAGTTTAATCCACCAACATGAGGTTGGCAATACTTTTTCCTTCCACACACCTTCAAACTATATTTACCAGCCTTTCAAAGGGGCAAAAACAGAACACTACAGAAAATGTTAACTACCAAAAACATATTGGCTCAGTAGAACAAATAACCCTCAAAGCCAGAGAACTGCCTGTTATTGACTCCACCCCCGTTAGCCCTGCCTTGTGTGGTTACGGTATGGCCAGAGCGCATTAACAAACAGCCCAGCTCTTTCTGCTCTGTCACTAGCGACCTTACTGCTTTCCGCAGCTAGCAAAATTCAACCTCTTCCAAATAACTCTCACGTGCACAGACTGTAAAGTGAATGTAAATTAAAGTAACACATTACCCAAAACTTCAACTTCTTTAGAGAGCTGCCTGCTAGTCCCACTTTTACAAATATTCTTCATTTACTCCACATGCAAACGCTTAGGTGCAGTTCACAGAGACCCACCTTTGCCTCTGAACACCCATTATATCACCAGCTTACCTGGCCACACAGCTCATGAACACTTCCGAGTGCCCTCAGCCCATGCTACTGACACGGTTCAAGGACCAACATCTTTCAAGGCTCAACAAACTTTTGTAAATGAAATATTTCCAATGAATAACAAAGCATGGCAAAAATACCAACGGAAAAAAAGGTTAATATTGATGAATAAACCAGAAGGAGAGAGAAAGAAGCAAATAGCCAATAAACGTAAGACAAAAATACATCTATTTCAGTAGTCAAATAAATGCAGATAAAAACAAATAGATGTGATCAAGGTTGACCAAGATTTTTTTTTTTTTCCAAATAATACTGTTCTATCTTGGAAATGCTGAAGAGAAATGGGAGAACTTCAACTGTTGCTGCTTGAGGTAGTGTGAATTGGTATCTCAGCTGAAAATAAGAGGCACTTACTAACTGACCTAAAAGCTCCTTTCCATAATGAAATCCTCCCCTTGGAAGTCAGCATTACACACCACTGTGACCACCCACTCAAAGCCACAGAGCCCCATTAATGCAAAAGCACTGGCTAAATTTTGACCATCAATCAATTAGTCCAAGCCAGAAACACTAGGGACATTAAAAATTCTCAGTTTACCAATAACTTTAGTCAATGCCAAATTATACCATCTGGTACTTGATATATTCATTAATCCTCATGTAGGATTATAGTACAAGGAGCATATTCAATCAATTTCTCACATCATATCTAATAGGTATTGTAATAGCATAAATATTCCGCATGGGAGGGGTCTATTCACCCACTGATGCTTGACAAATGTTTGCCTATGACTTTCATTAATGCTTAACAAGGTCATGTTTAAACTCCAGCCCACAACGAAAGACTGTAATCCTTTGGCTTTTTATGCAGAGATATCTCAAGCAGATTCATAGCATACCCACCATTAATGTAGGATATAAATACTCATCAGATAATCTTCAATAACAGTTCTGGATATAATATGATTACTGTATCACACCCAAAACATCTGCAGAAATACACCAGTAGCCAACACAGGCCCAGGTACACGAAGGAAATGCCTAACGCTGTCATTTGCAAGCCATTATCTTTTCTCACTAGCATCTCTGCCTACGTGAGTCCTTTAAATTGAATAGAAGCAAGATGTGTGAGTTGCCTGATTACGTGAAATCAGGCTGCACAGAGTCCCACCCGATGGCTGGCTGAGACTCATCACCACCTTTTAGGAAACTTGTCATTTTTTAAGAAAAATGAGCTGCAGTTGCTGGGCAGCCATGACTGTTATCTGCACGGCAGGTCGCTGGCTGAGCCACATTTTCTGCTAATTAAATTCACTGTGGGAGATTCCTAACGTGTGTCTCCGTGGGAAATGGATCTGAAAATCTGGATGATGCCCCTAATTGCTTCTGGTAACAAGGTTATGAAACCCGGGCTGTCATACCTAGGGAAAGCAGAACTCAGATAAGTGGGTCTATTCTCACAGACCATATGGGTTTCTTCAGCCTACGGCTGAAAAAGCTAAAATAGGGCTCAGCTGCAACTGGGCACTGCCTGAACAAGGCCTGTTACTTTGCCCTTTTCAATTACTTACCTGGAAACACAGCAAGCAGGTAATGGTGAAGAAGCACAGTGGTAAATCAGCCGATGCCTAACCTGAGCTGGAAGATCACCTCTTGACTCAAAGTGTGGTCAACAGATTGTAGCATCGATGTCACCAGGGAGCTTGTTAGAAATGTAAATCCTCAGACGCACTGACTCACGATGTCTGAGGAGTGAGCCCAGGAATCTGAGGCTTAGCAACTTCTCCAGGTGATTCTGATGCCCACTAAAGTTGGAGAAGCTCTGATCTCAACTACACGGGATTACAAACCTATCAAAGAATGGGGCTCTCCTCCTGGTTCAGTCATAAGTAGTGTTTGCCCTTGAGGGGCTCATTTAGCATCTGTGACCTCAGTTTCTTCGTTGTTCTGATTATCCACTGCTGTGGGAAAGCAACCATGGTTTTGTGAGTTGGGTGGACCCAACTGGCAAGTTCTCATTTGTGGCTGAAGTCAGGCAACAACTGAGCAGGAGTCATTTGAATGACTGGCTCAACTGGAAGTTCAAGATGGCTGTCGCATTCACAGGCCTGGCTTCAGAACTGGAATGGCTCATGGCTAGCTGGGCATCTCTCTCTCCATATGGCCTCTCCACTTGGCTAGCTTGGGCTTCCTTACAGCATGGCTGTCCCAGAGTGTTGGACCTCTTATATACTGGCTGACTTCTCCCAGAGTATGTATTTAAGAGACCAAAGCAGAAGCTGCCAGGGCTTGTTAAGGCTTAGGCCTGCAACTGGCACAATGCCACTTCTGCCACTCTCTTTGAGTGAAAAGCAAGTCATGGGGTCAGCCCAACCTTAAGGAATAAGAGTGGGATTGCTTAGACTGGGATTTGGAGGGCATCTTTAGAGACAAGTTGGTACACTCACTTATAAGATGAAGGAAGTGGCCTATGCTCCCAAAGGTTTTTAGTCTATGGTTTTTATGGTTTTTATAGTATATGATTCTCTGAGAGAGGCAATACCCATATTTCTTAGAGTGCATTACATCTATCTCGAGGAGGCCCGTTTCTCCATAATATCACTGCCACTCATTTAGCACTAAGCACGTGCAGTCTTGCATTATGATTTACCTTATAAATGCAGTAACTCTGACTTCCCAGCTCGATTATAAAATCCTCAAGGCCTTTATGCCTCCTTGAAACTCCATTACCTAGTGCACTGACCTATATATCATATTAGGCTTTCAATGAAGATGTGATAATGATGATGATGACGGTGATGATGATGTTGATAGAATCACTGCTGTTAAATTATCCTGTCTACTTGAATGAGTACAAAGCAACCATTTCCAAAGTTGAAAAATAATGTCACATGCCTTTTGTAATTTTTTACAGGTCTTTTTAAGGTAGACTTCTTACGATAGACAAAATAGAACCGTAAATATGAATTCGGTTGAAGTACAGCTTGCTTTAAAGGTACACTCTCCTTTTTTAATTTTCTGGTGCACAAGGGACAGCGTTCTGTGGTCAGGAAACCACTTCATTTTCCTCCTAGGCATACAGGAAGGCCACATTTCTTAGCCCCCTTAAACCTCAGTAGGACCACAAAACTGAATTCTGGCCCATAATCCTAGTCATACCACAATACTGTCACAAGATAGAAAAAACTTGGTCCCTGATTCACTTCTTGGAACACAGCTACCCAACCAAAAATAGCCTCTTTGCATTTTGTATGAGTGACAACTAAACCTCCCTTGAGTCAAGACTTTGGATTTGAGGAGTATTTGTTATATTTGTTATAGCAGCTAACCTACACTGACCGGTATATCTAGTTTATTCCCAGAGTCAACCCCATGAGTCATTGTCCTACATCAATACTTTAAATTGACATTTAAATTGAATATTTTTTTATCAATAATCTATTTCTACATCATTTTAGTGGGAACTATAATGCATTGTTCAGATAGTTCACATGTTATTTAATCAAATTCATAGTATCGTGAATTTAGAGCAGAGTTTCACTACTAAACAAATTGATTGACCTTGACAACCAATTTCTGCAATGTATTTTCCACCACACCCTCAACAAGATCTCATACACAAGCTGTGTATATGTGGCTCTCCAGGTTTGTTATCTTTGTTCATTCCATCCCTCATCTCATTTGATCGTTTATTCAAAAACTATTTGTGAGCACCTGCTATGTGCCAGACAGTATCCAGGTCCTGGATGCCAGGATAAACAGAACATGGTCAGAGGAAAGATAATCGCAACACCCTGGGCTCTGGAAGAGGGCATTATAAAGTGCAACCAGAATGTAAAAGCTGGTTCTCTTAATGACAATGAAATGCAGAGACATTTTGCAAAGGTCGTGACATCCAGACTGAGTTTTGAGAGGTAAGTAGCAGCTCACCAGATAGAGAAGGCAGGAGAAGATAAATCAGACAGAGGGAATATGAAAAGGCCCAAAGGTGGGAACCATTGTATCTTGCAGTATGGTCCTAATAGTGGTCTAAGAATCTGGTTAGCATGACCCCAAAGATGACTAGATAACCAATCCAAATTCAGGAATGATTTTGAGCTGGGCAGCATTATCCTAATCACAAGAGTGATACATGAGGTTTGTGTTCATACCTGATTGTTCTGGAATTTACATTGTTTAACCCCAAGATTTAAGTGAAGCACCTGGCCCAGGGGAGGTGATTCCTGACATATTTCCACCTAAACTTAGAGGAACAACTTACCCAGTCTGCTGTAAGTAAGACTGGGTCTTCAAGTTAGGCCTCCCGAAGGCCTACCATGAGACTCATTAGTCATACATTATTATTATCCTCTGCTGTGCATTGCTTCGGTGAGAGTTTTGTAGCCCAGAAGATTGCACCTTGGAGAAGGTGGCGAGTCTCTCTGCCTCAAGTGCTGAATGTGCTCAACTTTCATCTGTATCCTTGATTTCCCCAAACCGTACCAGTGCCAGTTATTTTGGCCCATCAAAGCCAACAGATATTATTTGCCAGTTCCGTGGTTGTGCACAGAATACAGTGTGTTTGGGGAGACTATAGTTTGCTCGATATGGCTAGGAAGACATTGGTGATTTGTAAAAAAAATTATGTAGGAAAGGAATTCAGGGACCAGATCATAAGGAGTGTTATAAACTATGCTGAAGAATATGGGTGTAATCCTATTAGGCCAAAGGGAACCCAAGATATGGGTGTGCCATAATAAAAACAGATGTGAAAAACAAAAACAAAAATTTTGAAAACCTTACACTAGAAAGGTAAATGTTGTAAGGTAAACCAAGAGGAGAGTCTTGAAAAAAATCTGCAGAGATATTTGAATAAGGGCAGGGAACTGGAGAAGAGAGCACATATTTCCAAGATACTGAGGAAGTAGAATAAATCAAATCTGATGATTTTAAGTTTAAAGAGGGAGAAATCTGGGATGACTTCAGGGTATATTCCATCACGGGGGACAATGCAGTGTCATAGTGTCATTAGCCAACATTAAGCTAAAACCTGGAAGAAAAGAAAGAGGTAGGAGTGGGGAAGATGATGAGCTTATGTTTACTATATTAAGTATGAGAGGCCTTTGAGATTTAAAGGCGGTAATTGTTGCCAGTTGGAAATGTGTGCTAGAATTTAAAACTGATGTCTGTCTTGGTAGAAAAAATGGATTTGGGAATCATTTGCACACAGAAATGATAATCAAAAACTATGCTGTTGACTGAACCAAGAGCTAGAGAACATGATGGGCAGCCATCCAAGCCCAGAATCCTGAGAAAGAGGAACATTAAGGAACCAATGGAGAGAGAAGACACCCAACAGAGACCCAAGATATGTCATGGAGGCAGAGTATCAGGGGGAACAAACATTCACAGAAGGACCTTCCTTGGGTCTCCAAATCCCCTTCATCCTTCAAGGCCTGGCTGAAATTCTAAGTCCTCCATAATGTGAAGCCTTACTCATAGCGATATCTCCTACCCTATAGTGTCTCTATCACCCCATATGCCAAATGTGACCTGGTATTATTATTTCCCCACACAAGCTCTGGGAAAAGAGGGGCTAGCCCCCTAGATGGACATTCACAGTTCCAGATCTACAATTTATTTTTCACTCACCCCAGTGGGAAAAGACGTCCTTACTCTTGGTCATTCTCAGCTCTTGTTGGCGCTCATCAGACCAATGCCTATCTTTAATCACCGAAGCCGGGGTGGGAGGGATTCTAGGCTCCAATTGGCCAGGGCAGCTCACAAGACAAGGAAATGGGAGCAAAGCCTGCTTCACCCTGGGAGGACAGCGACCTGAACCAAATGACGTACACCCAAAAAGAAGAAGGATTACCAGGAAAAAAGTGGAAATTGATACTGGATAAGCAAATAAGAATTTTGGGTAGTGAGGCCCGTGCATGCAATGGGCATTGAACAAATACATCTTGACCGTCTGGTCACAAGCCAAAATGTCCAATTTGTTCTCATCATTAAAAGACAAGAAAATGTGTCATTATCAAGAGAAGTGACTTTTGTTTATGTGATAAGGAGGAATCAGAAAGAAAAAGAAATAGCTGGTATGCACCCACAGGCACCCTGATTGGTAGAGCTGGAGGGAATTCAGAGCAGGTGAGAATGAGACAAGCAGGAATGCTGAGGACAGTGAGGGAGGCTCAGGTTTTCCTGGGAGGCTACTGGCGTTTGTAAGTGAGCAGGGACACGGGTGCCTTGGTTTAAAAGCCACCCAAGTTCTAAGGCTTCTCAGGAGTGAGAATAACAAGCTTGGCTGTATAAATCAAATCTACATTATTAGAAAAGTTTGACATTTGCTAAATTACCTATGAAAACTTACCCTGGTTGTTAAGTGGAACCAAAAAAATTGTGTTCATTTCCAAGCTAAATGTCAAGCTCCCTTAAAGAGCTAACACCTACCGATGGGGGAGAGGTGGCAGGGGAGGAAATGCTGTGCAAATTAAGGGCAATAAACTTTCCAGACATCTCCATCTCCATAACTGCTCAGAGATGTCTCCTGGCATTCTTAACTGGGAAATTCTGTCTTTCTATTGTGTCCATCTCTCGGCAATCCATTTTTTAAAGGGGTGCTCACAGAGCAGCCTTTGCAAACTAAATTGAAACACTGAAAGATAGACACAGCAAAATTGACTCAAACTCATTTTATTTACAGATGCAGCCAGAGGTGTGTTCACAGGGAAAGCAACCAAACAAATGATTCCAGAATACTAAATTAGCAAGTTCTACAACTGGGAGACTCCAGCAAAGAGCCAAAACCACTCGTTACAAAACTACAATTACGAAGCCCCTTACTGGGACGCCGGAGTGGCTCAGTCGGTTGAGCATCTGCCTTTGGCTTGGGTCATGATCCCAGGGTCCTGGGATCGAGCCCCGCATCAGGCTCCCTGATTGGTGGGAAGCCTGCTTATCCCTCTCCCACTCCCCCTGCTTGTGTTCCCTCTCTCTGTCAAGTTAATAAATCTTTTTAAAAGAATATTTCCAAGTCAGTAATTTGGAAGAAAATTTGGCCTGCTAAAGTCTTTCAAATCAGAATATATCAATTTTACATAAGGATGGTTATTCTTGAATATTTACAGATGACAGCTACACGATGTCTTAATTATACTTCTCCAAAACCCCAAAATATATATATTATATATATATATTGTACGTGTAGACACACACGCGTCTGTTTCATGCAAACACATGAAAAGACGCCCCCAAATACAACAAACCTTGGTGCCAAACTTAAACTTACACAATGGCTTTCATACATTTCCTAAGGTACGGGAGTTGATGCAGTGAGCACCTTGGGTCTTCACTTACTCTGAAAGCTTCAGGAAAGGAAAGGGGAGCATGAGTTCCTCCAAAGAGCGCTTCAATGCCCCCAGATACACTCTGTGTACGAACACGCACTCTTCCAAACTGTGTGGCTAAATAGATACTTAACAGTGCATGGGCATTGCTTAAAATTTCATCTTTTAAGTATTTATAGTTTGGATTCTAGAGAGAAGAGAAACCATTTGTACACATATCCATATCCATGCCTGTACCTACAGCTCCTTTACGTTGGGTTCCTCTTTTTTCTTGCAAATCATACTCCCCAGTTGAAAAGAAAATCAGTCTTAATTACCCATTGGACTTCTTCTATCACCCAGAAGCATGTGACTAAAACATGACAGTGGAACGAAAAGTGGCTGTCTTCTACAGAGAAAGGGTGTGGATTTCTAAACCAGTGCCACAGAATTATTTGTATCAAGACCCCAGGAAAAGGGCAGCACAGGAACCACCAAAGCCCAGACCTCACCCATCAGGCGGGCACCCAGAGTGACCGTGGGTCAAATTAACATGATGCCATTTCCCCTATTGGATTCACCTGCTCGTTGAGAACTTGTCTTTATGAAGACCACAATTCTTGGCAACAGAATACGTACGCCTTCCTTCCATGCCTTTCCAACCTTTTCAAAAGAAGGCCTTGGTTAAAAGGAGAGAGAAAGGAAATGGCACTGAGGTTCACGGCAAGGTCTTCCATCCATAGAGCAATGTGGCCCCAGACGCCTCTGATGCAGTGCAGGGACTTACTGCCCCACATCATCTGTTCCTCCACACTCTGGGGCGTACCTTTGCTACCTTCCTGGCATTTGAAAGGTATAGGAGTCCTAATGCCATTGAATACAGATCATCCCAGTCCTGAGAAACAGCTCTCTAACGAAGAACAAAGACTCTACAGATCAAAGAAATTGCTATTAGGGCTACAAGAGTCTTGATTGCATTAGCCTATTAACAAAGGGCCAAAGAACCTTGGGAGAATGAATGGCCCACGTCGTTTCCTTTCCCAACCTCAGGTTGTGACCACTGTCTTTCTGGCTTTTACCACCTAAGATCATCTTCTTTGGGAGAATTCCAAGTATGGCTGAATGGTTCTTTTATTTCTTGTCATTGTGTAGAGAGCTAGGAAGGGCTGAGGAAAGAAATCGACTTTATTTTTCTACATACTTTTATGATTTATGAGAAATTGATCTACTCCCTCCAGTTAGATAACCATGAGTCAGAGAAATACAGTTACAATAAAGGGGCAGTGTCGTTTCTAAAGTAGACCACGCTCCAGTCCACGAATGATGGCCGATTAAAGTAAGTTATTCCTGTCTGGGGCTGTGTGCGAGACGAACTATCACCCAAAATGAATTAAAGCCCAGGCTTGGAACATTTCCTGTTGACTAGCCTGCGGTGTAATTTATAATTACTTCTGTTTCCATGTGAGGTGGGGCAGAGTTGCCAGGAAGAAAACTGGCCTGGAGTTCACCTGAATATGAGTAAGAGCAAACAAAAGGGCATCTGCTTATTAATGTTTTGATTCATAAATATTTTTTCAGCCGTCATAGTGTCGGGGCTCTACGTAGATATAGATGTATGGGGGTTGATCAGAACCGAAATATCCAACACAATGACTTGCCCGTGAGGCGGGTCGCCTGGACCCAGCTTACATCCTGGAGGACCAGGGTCCCTCTCCATGCACTTTCTGTGTTTCCAAACTTAATTTTGTCATCAAAATGACTGTCTTTCGTGAAGAGTACTTTTTCTCTATGTTGAGGCTAGTTTTCTTTTCTTCCTTTTAAAATCTCAACTTCTCTAACGTTCCTAAGATCTAACAGAGGTATACCCTTAGAGTTTCAATTAAAATCAGAACCACCCTATCATCAGTCATGCCAACCATCTGATCGATTAATTGGGGACAGAGGGGAGAAAGAAATTCTACTAAGCCTGTCCATGACTCTTTCTATACTTCTGTTTTTCTTGCTCTGTTTCCGTGTCTAAATATCTCTGGGTCTCGCTATCTTGCTATCTCTCCACATCTCTGTATATCCCCTGGTGAGTGTTTCTCTAACCCCTCCTTCTGTGTACTCCTTCTACCTGACATTGTTTCTTAAACAGAGGCACGTACACATATTCTCACATACACCCCACTTAAGATTTGGAGGCACAAACAGCAACACCAAATCTCCTTTCCTGCCTGCACCCTTAAACACGGCCCTGAAATACGAGTTTTCCGGGAGCCGGTTGAGTCTTGGAAAGCTGGTTCCTACACTCTAAAGATCTGTGTACCTGGGGCCTTTTGTACCCACCCTACCGATTGCTCCATTCTGGGCTCAGATAACAGCCCTATGTCTAATCAGCGGGAATGTAAAGGCCATTGGTTTGAGGATGAGACGTTCAGTATCAAGCCAGCCTTGCAGTTAATTTTTTTCTTTTTTTAATTGTGGTAAGAACACTTTACATGAGATCTACTCTCTTAACAAAATTTTAAATGCACAATATAGCATTATTAATTATAGGCACTGTGTTATACAGCAGATCTCTAGAACATACTCATTTTTACCCACTGGACAGCAACGCTCCATTCCTTGCCCCAGCATCTGGAAATCATCCTATTCTGTTTCCATGAGTTTGACTATTCTAGGTTCTGTATACCAGTGGAATCATGCAATAGTTTTCCTGATGTGACTGGCTTATTTCTCTTAGCAAAACATCCTTGAAGTTCATCTATTTTGTCACATATAGTAGGATTTCCTTTTTTGAAAAAGGCTGAATAATGTTCCATTGTATGCGTATGCCACATTTTCTTAATCCATTCATCCACTAATGGACAGTTAGGTTGTTTCCACATCTTGGCTACTGTGACTAAGACTGTAGTGAACATGGGGATGCAGATATCTCTTCAAGATCCTCGTTCCAATTCTTTTGGAGATATATACCCAGAATCTAAGGACATTAGATTTGAACTCCTGCCTTGTTCCAAAAAGACATCCTGGCCTCTGCCTGGAGCCAGAAGTTGTACGATACCCCTGTTCTACTCAGAGTAGTGCTGCCTTATGCCCTGGTTCCCCAGAACAATGTTCTGGTATACTGCCCAGTTCCTCCAGTTTCTACTGCAATCATTTATTCCATCATTCAATTGATAAAGATTTGTAAAGCATCAACTATATGCTGGAGTCTGGGTTAAGTCAGAGGTGGTATCAGAGCAAAATGGTACCCTTATCCGATCTCTTTCTAGCTGCCAGCTGGTTCAGAAACTCATGTTTTCCTTCCATCCCAGACTCTAGCCCCTGTGATCTATTCTTTCTCTCAACCTCTCCAATCCCACCTCACTTTGACTCGTTTCTCTGCTTCTCCTGATGCAAACCTTGATGAACCCATTTCCCATATACCTCTGTGACCATCTCACCCTCAAATCTGTCTAGTTCTCTGACTCCTCTCCACCTTGCCTGGCCTATCTCTGCTTCAAAAAGACACTGACACCCAAGCAAGACGAAGGGTTAAATTTTCTCAGCCTGATGGTCATTCTGTTCTCTTAGAAAGCACACACTAGTCTTCTTCCTAACTTTAACTATTAATGAGGAAACTCGTCCACCAGGGATGCACTGTGGTTCTCTGTGCTCTATGTTCGGTTTTCTTCACACATTATAACAGAGGCAAGAGCTAAGCTTGGCTGTGAGAAGTGATGCCATCCTTAATCCCCAAAGCCTCCTAAATAATCAGATTCCATGAAAGGCTGGGTAAAGAGTCTCAGAACCCCAGGTACTTGCTTGGCCTCCTGAAGAACACCTCTTCTCGCTGTAAAAAGACAGTAGCTATTAACTTATTGATGTCAAGATTGTGTGTTGGGGGGCGTGGTATTTAAGTGCCATCAACCATTTCCTTGAAAGCTAAAATATTTACTCATCATGTCATTTTATGTCCCTAACGCAGGTCATCAAGAGCCTTGGGATTCACAAAATTTCTTGCACCCAATGCTGTGACATCTGTTTCCAATGAGTCTTTATATAGCCTCATTGTATAGCAAAGGGAAAGGAGTTCCAAATCCCATGGGAAGCTTATCATGAAACCATATCCATAAATTTGTTCACTCTTTCCACCACTTCGCTTTTACCAGAATTCTTGTAAATGTGCTCTCTCTGTCTTACAGTTCATCTATTAAATGAATAAGTAACAAAGGAAAAATGCTGAATTTCAGAGCGCACTGCAGAGACCAAAAGATAAGACGGTTGTAGATAGAAATCACTGGTGCTTGTCACTGCCAAATTCTGGGGTGTGGCTGCCACAGCTATGGGGGTGGGCAGGGTGCCGGAAGGGGTTCCACTCCCTCCCTGGGGTCTTGATCCCCTGGGCAAAAGCTTCCAGCAAAGCAAAGGAATGTAACATGTGCCATTTACCATGTCTGCGCTTAACATTTTATACAGTCCAACTCCAGGCAAATAAATATTTCAGCAAATAGAACTGCCCTGTGATATATGTGAACGTCACTGAATTAAGAAGCCACTAAATTCACTGCAGTCACAGAGAAGTAGGAGGAAAGGACAGGAGAGAATAGGTTGATTTATTCCCTCCTCGGCTCTTCCAAGATCTTTGCTTTCCCCTGTATTCTTTCCTTCTCCCATGCCTGTCCCCAAATGTTTTCCTTGATTGTATCATCATTACTCTTGCTTTCTCGATTCAGACTCCTGAAACAGAAATAAGAGGAACATGAGTGTGAATCTGTACACCCTTTTTTTCCAGAGGGAAACCTGAACCCTGAGCAATAAGCATTTCTCTCCACCTCTCTCTGGCCCCTCCTGCTCCTAGCTGAGGGTTGCAAACACTTCTGGGAATGCGGAAAGCTTTCATTTATTTAAGCAGAGACGGGCAGGGCACAGGGATTAGAAATTGGTAGTAAATTCCACAATTAGGGAGCAGAGCAGCTAAAAGTCCTTCCTCAAAGGGACCTGAGATTCTACTGTGAACAAATTAAATTGCCTGCTGCTTGCATTCTCACCGAGTGACTGGGGACCTATGGTGACAAAAGATCGAGCAAATATATTCAGTCCCGTTCTTGGTTTAAAAAAATATTGAAAAAACTAAGAGTCCAACATTGCATTTTTTTAAAACTGCAATTCCTACCAATGGAGGGGAGGGGGGCTTGACATCTAATACTTTTTCAGAACATGGGGACCTATTCTTTGAGTGACCTACGTTCAGTAAATGCCCACTCTGGCACTTCTGCGAGTGGAAAGTTATAACTCTCCAGCCTCCAAATACCGAAAGCCTTAATTCATCTCCCCAAATCTTCTGCGAGGCTGCATTCTCACCTGGCAGTACTTCCATAAATGATATAAAGTTTGAGAGAGACAGAGAGAGAGAGGGCCAGGAGACACAGAGGTCCACTCAAGGTTTGGATGACAACGGGGCACCAAAGGCTGCTCTCCTTCAAGATGCTCTTCGGACATTTTAATCATCCTGAATTGCCAAGGAGAGCTCAGGCCAAGCAACAAAATTCCTATATTATCAAATGAGGCGATCTTTCATGCAGGAAATTCATAGGCTAAAAGGAAGCCTAGACTGAAATCCAGGCATTTCATTAAGGAATTACATCACCTTTGCCTGGATCACGGCAAAAAACTCTAGCATTGCACCCATCAAGCAAAACTGCCCAAGGGGACCTACTAAAGCCCAAGTCGTTGGACTTGTCAAGGTCACATGATGCACAGACTACTTGGGCCAGCACAAGGCCGGAAGTAGGTCAGTTCATGGTAATGGGTGAGTTTTACATACCCTTTCTAGCGTGAGCCTCCGGGAATAGAAGAGCACATCCCACCATCAGCCTGTCAACAATGAATTTGCAAGGTCACACAGGTGGGATTTTCATATCTGGTTGCCCTTCAGTGACAATCTACTCTGCCCCGTAGAGTATCTATGCACCCCCCAGAATGCAGAAGACCCCCCACTCCTGCCCCGTCAGGAGGCTTATTTACTTACTGAACTTCTTACAAACCACTGCAGGGAAAACAGGAGAACAAAGCAAATTAAGTAAAGGAGCAATTTATACAGCTCTTAAAATCATCATTGTCTGTAATGTAATCCTGACTCTGTCTGTTCTTAGTTGTTCCTCCAGAAGCTTTTCTGACTTCACATTTTGCTTTGTGATTTCAGCATCTAACCTGCATCCCTTCACACACACCATTTGTGGGTGATCAGAGCAGGCATCGTATTTCCCATCTCCCGCAGGACCTGGTCCCAGGTCTAGGGAAAGACCTGAATTCACCATCAGGAGAACGCAATAGGCGGGCGTTGATGTCATGGGCTCCTCTCTCGCTCAAGAGAATAATAGCATTTAGGGGCGTCTGGGTGGCTCAGTCAGTTAAACAGCTGCCTTCGGCTCAAGTCATGATCTCAGGGTCCTGGGACTGAGCCATGCATCAGACTCCCTGCTCGGTGGGGAGCCTGCTTCTCCCTCTGCCTTCCCCCTGCTCATGTTCTCTCTGTCTCTCAAATAAATAAATAAAATCTTTAAATAAAGAAGAAGAATAGCATTTAGGGGACATCCCAGGCTGAATATACTCCTCAAATGGCCTGGAGGCCACACCCTCACATGCCAATAGAGCAAACAACACTCTGGGTTGCTGAGCAATATGTTGTATATAGGTAGAAATGTCTGGGATACTATATACAGGTAAAAATTCACCTTAAATTTTAGGAGTGATCATTGGCAGTCTATTACATTTCACCATGCAAGCCTAAGCCAACATTTCTAAACCATAAAAATAATATGAATTTACACACAGATCTTTCCTATGATCCAGCAATTTCACTCTCAGGTTTCATTCCATAGAAATGAAAACAGAAAACCCCACCAAAAGTCTTGCACAAGAATATTTATTCATACTGGCCAAAACTTGAGAACATTCCAAATACCCATCAGCAAGAGATTTGAGAAAGACTCTAATATATAATCAGACAACAGAATACTACTCAGCAGTATAAAGAAACCACCTTGATTTACACAGCTACACAGATGCGTCTTGAAAACCAAATGTAATACTGGGTCAAAGAAGCTAGCGAAATTCAAGAATAAGCAAAATTGTTCTGTAATGATGGAACGCATAGGAGTGATTGACTGATTGAAGGCAGGGGAAGCTGACTGGAAAGAGGAGGGAGTTTCTAGGGTGCTGAGAATGTTCTGTACCTTGACTGGGACCTATGTTCCATGGATATATACACCCAATGGTCTATGCACTTAATATCCATGCATTTCACTCCTTGCAAACGATATCTCCTTTATAAAAAAAGATTTAATCAGAAACATAATACTGGAATATCTGAAAAGTGTATTCAATAACACCAATGGGTTTTATACACTTGATGTCATCAAGTTCACTTGTGTTAGTAAACAATTAGGTCATCATAAGCTCAGTCGTTCTGAGTGTCCTTGTTACTTCTAGTTAAACAAACATCCCAACATCTTGACAGCACATTCTATAATCAGGAGGATCTGGAGAACCTTAGGTGATACCCTGGGGCCTTTCTACCAGTGCATGCTAACAGAAAACACACCCAGTCAAATCAACTGCAAGGGAGAGAAAAGAGACCAGGGGCTGTGTTGCGGGATCTACCAAATATCTCCATAGCACTGACTGCGTCCGAAATATTCCCCAAACCCACCACCTACAAACTGAGAGAAAGAGCTGGAGTTGGCAGCATTCAATAAATCATTAAATACTATCAGCATCGTTGCATGCTTGGGATGAGCGCTAAACCTTGATAGAAATTTCTCCAATAAATCGGTTGGAGCAAGGTGATTTTGTAATTACCCATAAATAGCACTTCCACCTTTATATCTTAGACAGAAAGCCAGGATTTGAGAGCTGCTGGCAATGAGACGAGCCTCAGATGGCAATGCAGCAAACATGTGATGGAACCAGCCTTAATAATATAAGAGCAAGTCCAGATTTGAAGAAAATCAGCACAACTTAAAAAAGAAGTACTGTCATTGCCAGAGAATATTCTCACATGGCACAAAACAGGATTGATTTTAATGCCTCCATTCTTAGGTCCACCCTGAGAAAAGTAAACACGGAGAAGGAAGGGGACAGAGAAAAATCCAGAGAAGTACATACCCGAGGGACCATACCCTATTGGGTGGATTTTGTGAGCAGGATAACTATTGTGATTTATAGTCCCAATGCAAATGCACTGAATACTTTAATTTATACGTCTTTTTCAGCTCTAATTGCTCGTCAGTTTGAAAAGCGAAATGTTTGTGGGGAGCCTCATTTCCTGCCAATGAGATAATATGGGCTTAAATGTCATAATTGGAGTGAACTGCATGGGTCTTTAACTTCCTGGTCAGGACTCAGCCACTCTCAATATTTTCAGGTAATAGCCAAAAGATGTAGAATCTCAATTAAAAATACTATTTCCCTCCCCATTAGAACTAAAAACAGAATGCTAATCGATGAATGAATTTACTGTTTGCACTCGACTTAAGAATATAGGCTAAGTTATCATGAGGTCAAGTTTCGAGCCCTACCCTATTTATGAAATAAAGTGTGGGAAATTAAGATGCGACCTCTCTTTTTAGAAGGTCCCTGCAGCAGATGGTATTGGTGCCCCAGTAATGGTGACCGGCTGCAAGCAGCTGCCAGCTTCCTGTGTAAGGACATTCTCTTTGTTGGGCTGGTCAGAAGTGCTGGAAAGTTAATACTTCCAGAAAGTGGCCTCAGGAGATGGGGAATGGGTGTGGGTGAATAACTACCCCAGCTTCTCACCACTTAGGTGGGACGAAGCTGACGTATTCTACACTGCCCCCTAGAGGTCCCCAGTGGTATTGAGCCATGATGGCTCAGGGTGTAGTTTGTCAGTAACACATCTTGGGCCTTCATCCCTTTGTGTCTCAGCCCTTCGCTGCCCTGTAGGCACATCCTGGGACCACAACCCACATAACTGACTTGCACTCCAATCCTAGTCTCAGGGTCTGAGGAACCCAAGCTTAGATAACCATAAGCATGATTTTGGTTAGATCCCAGCCTAGCTGCCTAGATCTTGATAAAAGCTCTCAGTGATTCAAGAAAAGTAAAAAACAAACAAACAAACAAAAAAACCTTCCCCACCAACCTGTTGGAAGTATAAACTGCTCCTGGGATAGAACAAAATGGGAGAAATCCAGACGGACCCTCTAACTGCCGACAATGGGGGACTGTCTGGTTGTCTGACATTGAATTCAGAAGGATTAGGGAAATTATTTTCCCTCAGCTATGTGTGCCAAAATAAAATTTCCCTGTCGTGTTAGCCCTGAGCAGGAACAGGGGAATGGCATGCCAGCAGGAAGTCAGCTGTTTACCCCATCTCTCTTGGAGTATTTTTTATTTTTTTTAAATTATTTTCAAAACACTTTCTATTTATTAATTTTAAGTGATCTCAATGCCCCACATGGGGCTCCAACTCAAGACCCCAAGATCAAGAGTCGCACGCTCTACCAACTGAACCAGCCAGGCGCCCCGTTTAGAGTAATTTTTAAGTAGCGTATCTCTGTCAGGATATTTTCTCCCATTTCTGTCCCTATTAGCCAGCCTGTCAAGTCTACATGGCCATTTCATCCATCAGGGTAATCAGTGGATTCCAACCTAAGGCCCTTCATTAGTATTTGGAAGTGTCTGGAACTCTGTGACATCGGTGGAGTTCAGACTGGGAAGAACAACAGCAGAGTGTTGGAGGTGGGTAATGCAGTTCTGACACTTCCTATTAACCTTCGAAAAAAGACATAGCCATTCAAGGCTCTAAGAGACAAGGACAATAGACTGTTCTGGGCAGACTGGAGGAGACCCTGTTCTCATATTCCTCAGGCAAGGCCACGTGTGTGGGAAGGAACCGACTGGGATTCGGAGGCGTAGATGTTGTCCCCACTCAGCAGAAGCAAGCCTGGGACATTGGTAGGTCCACTTGATCCATCGTTGGCCTTGGTTCCTTCCTCTCTGAAATAAGAGGAAGTAAACTAAAGAATTCTTCAGCTCTTTCATTCTACTCTCTAAGAATGATGCTAATTTATTATTTAAGAAAGTGATGTAATTATGAAAAAAAAGGGGGGCGTGATACTCTCCTAGACTTGAATGTGTCTTAACTGATGGATATTGGTTTGGGAAATTATGACTTTTGTATTTCAAAGGCACCCAACCCTAAACGCTTTAAGAAATTCCCACAACAGCCTTGCTGGTGAAATTCAAAACAATGGAAAGACATACAAAAAATGTGATAATCATTATTGAACTTTAGACTCCTGACCTTTTGAAAGGCATTTGTGTCATTTGAAAGACTTTATTTTTATCTAGTCATGTATGTCTGTCTCTTACTGGTCAAATTTATATAGGTATTCCCCTAGAATTTCTGCTAACTTTTCTTCTCCTACATTTGCATAGTTGATAAATTGGGGACTTATTTGTATATGGTAATGAGATATGGATCCAGTTTTATTTTCTTCTACAGATGACTAATGTTCAAAGAAAGCATGTCTTCCTAGTAATTTCCTGAAATCCCACTTTTGCTATATGTCGAGTTCCCATTTGTACATGGTTCTACTTCTCCACTGTTCTGTCCATTGATCTATTTGCCTGCTCTGGTAGCAATAGGTTTTGATGACAGTGGTCATGGTAAGCTGAAAAATGGCCTTCCAAAAATAACCACACTTTAATCCCTGGAACTTGTACATGTTACCTTTTTTGGAAAAAGGGTCTTTGTAAATATGACTCAGTTAAGGATTTTGAAATGAGATTATCCTGGATTATCAGGGTGGGCCTTATATGCTGTCACAGCTGTCCTTATAAGAAGAGACTGAAGTTACCAAGACAGAAGAGGAGAGGGCAGTTCTGTGACCCAGGAGGTAGAGACAGGAATGGGGCAGCCTCAGGTCAAGGACTGCTGGCAGCCACCAGAAGCTAGAAGGGACAAAGAACAGATTTCCAGGATGCCTGAGTGGCTCAGTCAGTTAAGTGACTGCCTTCAGCTCATGTCATGATCCCAAGGTCCTGGGATCGAGTCCCACGCTGAGCTCCTTGCTCAGCAGGGAGCCTGTTTCTCCCTCTGCCTGCCTCTCCCCCTGCATGTGTGCTCTCTTTCTCTCTGACAAATAAATAAATAAAATCTTTAAAAAAAAAAAAAAAAAGAACAGATTCCCCACCCCCATGAGCTTCCAGAGGGAGCAGGGTCCTAATGATACCATGATTTCAGACTTCTGCCTTCCAGAATTGTGAAAGAATAAATTTCTGTTGGTTTTGTGTTTTTTTTTTTTAAGATTGTATTTGTTTATTTTAAACTGAGAGAGAGAGTGTGCAAGTTCATTGGGGGGGGGGTGCACAGAGCAGGAGGGGAGGGAAAGGGGGGGAAGAGGGATAGGGACAAGCAGACCAGACACAAGATTCCATCCCACCAACCGATCCCACCACCAGGAGATCATGACCTGAGCTTAAATTAAGAGTCTGAAGCTTAACTGACTGAGCCACCAAGCGCCCCCTTAGATTTCTGTTGTTTTTTGTTTTGTTTTGTTTTTTAAAGATTTTATTTATTTATTTATTTGACAGAGAGAGAGAGAGAGAGAGAGAGAGCCAGTGAGAGAGGGAACACAAGCAGGGGGAGTGGGAGAGGAAGAAGCAGGCTCCCAGCAGAGCAGGGAGCCCGATGTGGGGCTTGATCCCAGGACCCTGGGATCACACCCTGAGCCAAAGGCAGACACTTAATGACTGAGCCACCCAGGCACCCCTAGATTTCTGTTGTTTTAACCCACCAAGTGTCCGGTAGTTTCTTACAGCACCCACAGGAAACTAATGTAGTACCTTTTTGCATTTTTAATAAATGCTAAGTCCCTAGTCATTACTCCTTCTCAAAATTTGTCTTGGCTTTCTTAATCATTTAGTCTTCCAGTGGAGTTTAATTATTTTGACCAGATCCAATTCAGACTGAAATCACATTAAATTTGTATACATTAAACTGGGATGAATTGGTATTTTTATGATATTCATCCTCCCATCCAGAAATATATTTTCCTCATTTTTTTTGCCTTGTTTTATATCCTTGAGTAAGATTTTATAGTCTTTTCCACCTAACCTATATTTTTCTCATTTTATTAAATATTTTCTTTTTTGGTCAGTATTATGAATAATAATATTTTCCTATTTCTAACTTATTTCAGTTAGCTATTGATTGGGTATATTTATCCAATCCCTCTCAACACCAGTGTCCCTGTTCTCTTAATGATGTTAGTAGTTATTTTAGTTGGGGTCACTTGAATTTTGCAAGGATACAATAACTGAGTCTTCTTCTCTGCTGTATGTATGCTGATATTTTTACTTACTAGTTTTATTGCATCAATTAGCACTTGTCAAACATTGTTCAATTTTAATAGTAATAGAAGGTCTCCCTAATTTTTCCATATTTTGATGGAATTAACTTCAGGGTTTTACCATTTATTTTCATGTTTCTGTTAAGTAAGTAGTCCTTACCATGCCTACTTCTTTCCTTCTATTCAAATTTTACTTAGAATTTTGAAGAGGAATGGATGCTAGACTTTATAAAGTACTCCTTTAGTCTCTAATGGTATAATCATATAGCGTTCCCTGTCTTCAATTTATTGAGGCAAAAAACTAGGTGATATGTTTCAAAATTTGAAATCTCCTTGAATCCTTTGAATAAATATTATTTGGGTGTGGCATTAATATTCTACTATTTGACTGAAATCTCTTTACTAACACTTTACTTCAGAAAATCTGTGTCTATATCCGTGAGTAAATTGATAAAGAGCTTTATTTCGTATATGAAACTTAACAGATTTTGGTCTTAAGAGTATATACATTTAATAAGATGAGTTGTCCCACTTCTGCCATTTCCAGCAGTTTCGAGTCACTTAAATTACAGAGAAATTTTCATATTTTTAAAAGGTTACATTTGATTATAAAACTACCGGGGCCTAGTGATTTCTTTAAATGGTAGATACTTGATTATTTTACCATCAATTTACTGGCTTTTGGTCTCACCAGATATTTTAATTCTTGTCGAGCCCATTTTATGCAATTATAGTTTTTCAGGTAATAACATTTGTTACAATATATTTATGTATAAAATTGATGTATATGTATAATATTTATGTGTAATGTATGTGTAATACATTATTTATGAATAATATTCTCCGATACATTTTTAAATCTCTCACAGATCAGAGGTTTCTCTCCTTCCTCAGGCTACGGAATGCAGATTTCTGCCTTTTTTTCTCACCAATCACGCTTGCCAGTCTCTCTTAGTCATCTTTGCAGTGAAATTGCTTTTTGTTTGATGTTTCCTTTCTGTAATTTTTTTTCTAATTCTATTTTTTTTAAATAAATCAATTGCATCTGTTCTGCTCATTTATTTCGGTTCACTTTATTTGTCCTTCAGATTTCTTAATTTGAAAATGAAGTTCACTTACTGATCGTCCTTTGTAAAGAACAAAAGAAATAAAGACCTATTTATGCATAATAGAGCTTTAACTACACCCCATAGTTTTTTCTTTTGTACAAAGTGTTCCTTTTTATACTATTTTCCAAATACCTCAAATAGTGTGCAATTTCAGTTTAATTTCCTTATCGATCCTGTAATTATTTAGAAGAATACTTTTAACTTCCATCTAGTTAATGTGCTTTCTGGCCTTTTTATTAATGATTTCTGGCTTACTCCTGTCGAATCAGTGAATATGGTCTATAAAGTGTCTATTTAGGATATTTCATTAAGATTTTTCTCTGTGGCTAAATACATGATCAATACTACTGGTTGCTCCATCAAAATAGGGAGGAAAGTATACTTTTTATAGATCACAAAGAAATAGGCCTATATTCACGGTTTCTCGTGTCCATATCCTCACTTAATGATTATATTCTTCAACACATTGTTTCTCACTTTTCATTTATTTGATATTTGGAACGCAGAAAGCTGCTTACCAACAGCTGCTTTCTAATTGTACTTTGTCCCAGTTTCCTTACATTTCTAGTCTGTTTTGCTTTCGTTCTGTATTTGGCAGATGTGATGTTTGGTGCATAAATTTTTACAACTATCGTATCTCCTTTGCTGAATAAAACTTTTACCATTATCCATCCCTCTCCTTTTCCCTATTGGATGCTTTGTCCTTGCATTTCATTTTGTTAAACATTAAGAGTCTCCCATTGGCTTCATTTCGAGTTGATTTCCTGGCATATTTTTGGTAAACCCTTTATCATCCGTATTTTATTATCACTTGCTTTTATGTGTAATCGTTCTAGAAACCATGTAGTTGATTATTTTCGATTTGTACAATCTGATCATCTCTCTACTCTGAATGGGAATTTAGCGGATTTAAATTTACTTTATTAAGTTTATTTAATAGTGTATTTGCCCAGATTATTTTATGTTTGCTCTCTGTTGTGTTGTTTTCCTTTTCCCTAGAATTTTACATGTATAAAAGCAGGGGCCATTGCTGTCTTGTCCTTCTGTGTTTCGCATATTTTCCTATCTTGAGACCCATGTCGTGAATCAATTCTTATTTGCTAGACTGTGTCCTTGAATATGTCCCTCAAGGTTCCTGAAGTTTCATTTTCTAGGAATACTCCCTCTACACTACTCTCTGGGCTTGGCAACTCTGAAAACAGATGCCTATTGCTGGCCCTGGCATAGATATCTTAGCTGGGTATAGGATCATACTACCCTAGTTTTCTCTAAATTGCTTATAAATGAGAAGTTCAGTGCTGAGCTTCCCAGGTGCAATGCCAACCCTTTCCCCACACAAGGCCCCGTTAACAACCCAGCCTACTGGGGGTTCTCCTCTAGGTCGGCAAGCTCGGAAAGTACCTCCAAAGGCCGCAAGTATACGAGTGCATCTCCTCTCCAAGACTTCTGCTGAGTGGGCCTCCCTAGGTAGCAGCAAAACCTACAGACTTCAATCTAGACCTCCAGAACAGGCCAGCCTCTTCTGCTTAGGTTCCTGGACTCTCCTTCCCACTGGCTCCCTGGAAAGTTCTGGACTGTGTGTAGCCTCAGATGTTTCCTTCTGGTCCTCAGACTATTTTGTTTCTACATAGAGGAAGCCAAAGGGGTGGCGGTACAGAGAGGAATTCTGATACAGGCCCCAGGGTACCATTGGGCCCATATACTGCATATTTGTATGACTTTTATATGCATTTTCTCATTTTATCCTCACAACAACCTTCAAAATAGAGAGGGGGACTATAACCGCATTTTACAGAGGAGGGCACAGAGGCTCATGAAGTGGTTGGTTTATCCAAGTTCACATAGCTAGTGAGTCATCAGGACAGAACAGAACAAGGGTTCAAGCGCTCTGACACCCACTCCAGTAATTCCATTACCCTAGTGGCTTTCCAAAAGTGCAGTTTGCTTTACTCAGCTCCAAAACCGATCAAATGCAATATAGCAGCAGGAGGAAAAATCTCTTATCCTGTTATCTTAGCAGCAAAAAAGCAGATGGAATTCTCAGATATTCAATAGTGTTTCCTCTTTTTAGCCCACAATATAGTTTTCCTTTATATTCTGTATTTCTACTCAGACAGGTGTTCAGTCCTGCACACAGACATGTGAGGGGTTTGAGAGCCCTCGTGATTCTCCTTGAATCATGGCAGACTTCTTCCAGATCAAAGAGAATTGTGGAAAATTATCTCCTGCATCACTGATAATTATCATTAATAAAATGTATCTCAAAAGTTGTGTTTTTTTATAAGAACCACAAGGAAGGGGAACACTGCAGCACAGAGAGAAAGGACATCCTCCCACTATGTGAATTTGTAGCACAAACATTGGATGTATGTTGCAAATGGGGTACATTCCCCTCATGTCAGAGGAAGTCTAATATTTTATAAAGCCAGGCTTCTGCTACTGATGCAGAAGTTGAAGAAAAGTGGATCTGAACTGGTGGGTTGGCTTGGCGCTTCCCAAAGTTAAGGGCGAGTCAGGATCGCCGGGGGGCTTGCTGAATGGAACACAGATTCCTGGACCCCATCTCTAGAGATCCTGATTCAGCAGATCTGGGGCAGCTGGAGATTCGGCATTTCTACGAAATCCTCAGGTGGACTCTTTCAAGGCCCTTTCTGTTCTTTTACGGTCCCTCTCTCTCCCATCTCCAGGCCCTGAAATCTTTCTAGTGTCTAATAGCCCTGTGCAATTCCTGGCTGAAGTGAGAAGAACTGCTGAAGGTAGCACTGTTTTCCAGAGTGTTTGCATTTTCCTAGGATGTACTAGGATACCAAAAAAGCCCAAAAATGAATACAAAAGATCCTGGAGAAACATATGCGTAAATGGGGAGTCTATCTGCTCCGCGCCACGCAGACTGCTGGGGGAAGGTAACTGCACACCTGATAGGCCGTTCAAGCTGAGCCTCATTTGTTTCAGAGGGGGAGAAGCAAGGGAGGATGGAGAGAGCTTTAATTCGTTTTCCTTTAAGTTGCATCCTCTTGGAAGTAAGCGCTCACATGCTGCCAGCTTTAGAACTGTGCATATTTCATAAAGCAGAAAAGAAACTGTCTTAAGGTGGGAACGGGGGTAAGGGTTGCAGAAGGGAAGTAGAAAAGTACACAGGTATGAAAGAACGCTCAATGTGTTTTCCTTGAAATGCCCAAATCCAAAAAGACTCCACAGAGATGTGTAAGACCTTCACAGGTGATCTCTTGTTTTGTAGAGGGAAGGTTCTGGAATAGTTGAGATGTGTGGTAATGATAGTGCTGCCTCTGTCCAAAAATAATCAAAAGTGTAACAACCCTGAGGGGTCAGGCCTCGGCTTTATTTTTTCGCTGGCAGAGATAATCAAGCCATAAGGGTAAAAAGCGCGGGATATCTGGCTGCCATCAGTTACATTCAGCAGACCCAGAGAAAGACCACAGGACTGCCCACTTACCTTGGGAATGTACCTGCATGTAGTTTTGAATGTCAAGCGCTCTCAACAAAGGTCATGGGTCAGAGATCTTGGAAATGTCCGGCCTGCTTTGTTCAAAGTTAGTAGTCAAACTTTCCTCTTGGTCAATTTCCCTCTCAAATTCTGTTTCTAATAGCAAAATTCCTAGGTCATACCATATCATAATAATTCAGCTATATTTTCCACTCACCCACCGATTTCTAAATTCTTTGAAGGTAGCAGGTGTGTCTGACTCAGTTCTTTGCTCCTAGTCTATAGAAACCACAGAGGGGTGAATTAACCCTTCATGTTGTGGTTCCACTGGGTTGAGACAGTATCCACATGTGAGGTTATCTCTCATGAAAGCAACTGAGAAGGAACCAGAATAAGAGAATGGAAACTTATTGTATCACTAACCATCACCTTTTGGGTGCCTGCCACGTGCCAGCCAATTTGCACGCATCAGCTCGTGCAGTTTTGATGATGCGTGAAGCAAAAGTGATACTGCCATGCTATGGATGTGGAAACTGAGTCTCAGAAATACTACTTGTCTGTCGTCTGGGGTGACGCAGCTAGGAAATAGAAGACCTGGGATTTGCCAACAGAACTCTCCAGGTCCAGGCTTTTACTCTATTTACTCTGCTGTCCTCCCCTCTTGGTCCATGAGGGTGTAAGGCCCCGGGGAAACCAGTAGAAAAGCACTTCAGGGATGTCCTTTGGTGCTTAACAGTTTGTTTTTGTTTTTGTTTTAAGATTTTATTTATTTGAGAGAGAGAGCAGCAGAAGAGAGCATGAGAGAGGAGAAGGGGCAAGGGGAGAAGGTAGAGGGAGGGGGAGGGGGAATGGGGGAAAGGTGGAGGGGAAAGGAGAACTTTCCACTGAGCAGGGAGCCCAACATGGGGCGCGATCCCAGGACCTTGGGATCATGGCCTGAGCCAAAGGCAGCTGCTTAACCGACTGAGCCACCCAGGCACCCCTGGTGCTTAACAGTCTTAATGACATGTCTGTAATTAACAGCAAAGTTAGCCAACAGCATAGAGCAAGTTGCCCCTTCCTTAAACGGAACCTGTGTATCCTAGCATCTTAGCCTTTATTCAACCCACATGTAACAAGTACCTTTTCTGAACCAGACACCAGACCAGGAACTGCAGAAACCACTCCACCAAAGAAACACTCATTTTCCACTTTCAGAAATTCCCAGTTATCAGCAAAAAACTCATAGGCAACTGATAAGCACTGAATGGCATTTTTAAGTACAATAACGTATAAAGCAAGAGTCCAGCTTACAGAACAACTGGGCTGCTCATTTTAAAACAGAAAATGGCACACGCTACAAACCAGATTTCTCAAGTAATAGTAACAGGCGGTCAATAAGCTCTGGGCAAGCCAGCAGGAGTCATTCCGGTCCACCTGCATTCCCAACCAGCACATTTTCTGGCTCAACCTCACAATGGTCATGTAGGCGAAGCCCTCTGAGAAGGCAATGATTTCTGCTCTTGGTCAGTTTTAATTCTCTAAATCTTTGTGCAATTTACTTCTCTTGATGGAAGATCTGATTGAATTAGATAGCCCTATGGTGCTCACAGATGGCAGATTCCTACAATCTATGAATCTTCGAGAGTATTCCCGCAGTGTTGGCCAGACACACAAAGGGGTTAAATTAGGAACAGACCACTCATTGTAAGAGCTAATTCTGTTTCTTCCTCGGGAACAAGGGTGGGGGGCAGTGGTGTGCTGGAGCCAGCTCATAGCAGCCCAGGAGAGCCAATTGTGAAATTTTCAATAATTCTGCGAGCTGGTGGTTAAACAGCCATTATTTAAAATTTAATTATATAAACTCAAAGTTAAATAAATAATAACAACAAATACAAAAATAACAAATACTTAAAGCTCATCACTCTCTAATTCTTTTACTATCATCACACACTTGAGGCTGTTTGCAGCCATTATGTCTAAGTGGTGGGAATACTTTCCAGCTCTGTGCTCCTGGACATCGGCTTGGCAACTTGAAATTGACCATGGTGTGAGAATTTATACCGTGATATTCAGGAAATGTTACAAATCAAGGCCTTTTTCATCCCAGAGAATCAGTTTTTAAGCATTTACCATCACAGCACCAGGGAAGAGGCTTTTCTCCTAGAGAATTGCAAGCAGTATAACTTTAACCACAAGCCCAAAGCAAACACAGTCACAGATACAGCTGTGAAAAAAAGCCAGCAGGGAAGACAGATGCAGACAAGACAACGTGAGGGTGACAATAACGCCAGTGGCTTAGGATAGAACTCAGGGCAACCTTCTCAACCATGCTGCCCAGCCTGGCCTGCGGTCCCCACAAAGGGGTAGGAACTCCATCCTCGGAGCTTTCTAAGATTTCCAAAAACATATCACCCAGAACAGGCTGACAGCAGCCCCTCAACACTTGCTGCTAGTAGAGAAGTCCAGACAGAAACAAACCAGATTGTCCATGAACCAGAAATAATCCAGACACAGACGCAGTAAGAGCAAAATCTCTGTCATCTCAGGGAGGCTAGCATCACTGTGGGAGCTAAGAAAGGGGGGTCTGGGGGCTGCAGTCCATGAGATGAAGTTGAATTTTTAGGATTACATGTTTTTATTCAGTTGACAATTAGGAAGCACTTTGGGTTTTAGGATTTTGAGGGCATAGTCCTTCATGCAGTGTTGTCTGCTAGACCTTTCTGCGGAGATGAAAAGATTCTAACCACCCACATGGCCCTGAACAGCAGCCAGCTTGGAGCACCGTGGAATGTGACTAATAAAACTCAGGTACTGCATTCTAAATTGTGCTTAATTTCAATTACTATAAATTTAAATTTACGAGACCGTGTGTGGCTAGTGGCTATTATATTGGACAATGCAACTCCAGTGCTTTGAAGCTTGGAAACAGCATTCAGTCAGGGCGAATGTAAGTGATAGAGTCCAGATGCTAATTAATAGAACAAAGTGTAGTTTCTTGGTGTGGCTAAGCTTATTATGTTCAGCTCATTCGCTACACATCCATGACTATGGATTCCCGAAGGGTCCACCCTGAGTAGGAAATTTCTGTTAGACTTTGGAAAAATCCAGTCTCATCCACATAAGCATGCCACCTCCATCAGCATCCGAGGAAATGGCCAGGCACTGGGGTGGATTCATCTCTCCTAGCTCATGTCCCTACTTTCATCACCCTTCGGATGCCATGTAGTCCCATTCTGAGTCCCTCTTGACCAAGGCAGGCAGAAAATCCCATGTCTGGCTTGTCAAATCACAGGGTCCTCCAGATACTTACAGAGCTATGGCCGCCATCTGATCCCTGCCATGTTTACACTCACTGTGGGGCCAAGTGCTACCTAAGTCCCTTGGCTTCCCATCTCTGCTGGTTCTGGAGCTCTGAGCAGCAGCCTGCACTTGACGGCCATGATAATGCCTCACGCTCGGCTTCTGGCAGGGTCGTCTAGCAAACTGTACAAGTCCCTGGGGAATTGCAGCAGCTTGTGTGCCCCTCAGCAGACTCAAACTCCTTAGGTTCAGAGGCCACCCCAATACCACTTGTGTTTAGCATGCCCATTTTCTCAAGGTCAAATTAAACTTTGGGTTACCCTTCTGAAAAGAGAGGAAGGCAGCCCCCTGAGATGCCTTCTTGGCCAATGTGACCGAATTGAGAGAGAACAGAGAGAGAAACCTATGCTTATCCCGGGGGGACTTCCATGCTACTTTCCAAAGTAACTCAGTGTTTGAGGCTAAATGGAGCTTTATTTCCCTTTCTTTAAAAAGATTTTATTTATTTTATTTTAGAGAGAGAGAAAAAGCAGGTGGAGGAGCAGAGGGGGAGAGACACAAAGGGGGAAAGAATCCCAAGCAGACTCCATGCTAAGCACAGAGCCCAATGCAGGGCTCAATCTCATGACCCCAAGATCATGACCTGAGCCGAAACCTAGAGTTGGACTTCTAATCAGCTGAGCCACCCAGGTGCCCTGGAGTTTTATTTCTAATAAGGCATAATAACTGGGCTTCCAGAATAAAGAAGGCTATATTTATTTTACTTCAGTTATTAAATGAGAGTTTACAATTTTGATTGGTTTGGAATTTCTTAAGAGCTGGTATTTTTGTGTTCTTGTTTTTTTTCTCTGTAGTCACATTTATGAAGGTATAAATTACATACAATAAAATAACCCTTTTTGGCATACAATTCTATGACTATTGACAAACAACATACAATCCTGTAACTACCACCACAATCAAAATATAGAACAGTTCCATCATAACAAAAAATCCCCTCATGTCCTTTGTGGTCAATCCCTCCACCTACCCCCAAGCAACCATTGATCTGTTTTCTGTTCCTATGGTTCTGCCTTTCCCAGAATGTCATATAAATGGAATCATACAGTAGCTAGCCTTTTCAGTTTCATGTCTTTCACTTAGAATGATGCATCTAGGAGTGAAATGTTCTATTTCACCTTTTCACAGTCTAGCCAACAGTTGCAGGGCCCTGTGACAAGTGCTGTACCAACATGTGTTCAGGAACAACAGAGACACTCGCCAACCTTGCCAAGAGCTCATAGAAGTCTTCTCAGATAAAGAAATATTTGACTGAGGTCAAAAAAGAAGCCAGAAGGGGTAGGGTAGGGGGGTTAGGAGGAAGGTCAAAAGGTACAAATGTCCAGTTGTAAATAAGCACTAGGGGGGCGCCTGGGTGGCACAGCGGTTAAGCGTCTGCCTTCGGCTCAGGGCGTGATCGCAGCGTTATGGGATCGAGCCCCACATCAGGCTCCTCTGCTATGAGCCTGCTTCTTCCTCTCCCACTCCCCCTGCTTGTGTTCCCTCTCTTGCTGGCTGTCTCTATCTCTGTCGAATAAATAAATAAAATCTTTAAAAAAAATTTTTTTTCAAAAAAAAAGTAAATAAGCACTAGGGATATAACAGACAATAGGATGCCTATAGCTAACACCGCCGTCTCATACATAGTTACGTTACACAGAGAGTAAACCCTAAGGGTTCTCATCACGTAGAGAATTTTTTTTCCTTTTGCCTTTTTTTCTTACTTTTCTTTTCATTGTATCCGTATGAGAAGATGGATGTTAACTGAACCAATGGTGGTAATCAGTTCACAACATACATAAATTAAACCATGATTGTACACCTTAAACTTATACAATGATGTATGTCAGTTATTTCTCAATAAAAACTATGAGGAAGAAGAAGAAGGAGAAGAAGGAGAAGAGAAGAAGGAGAAGAAGGAGAAGAAGGAGAAGAAGAAGAAGAAGAAGAAGAAGAAGAAGAAGAAGAAGAAGAAGAAGAAGAAGAAGAAGAAGGAGAAGGAGAAGGAGAAGAAGAAGAAGAAGGAGAAGAAGGAGAAGGAGAGAAAGGAGGAGGGGGAGGAGGGAAGGGAGGAGGGGGAAGAGGGAAGGGAGGAGGGGGAGGAGGGAAAGGAGAAGGTGGATGGCAAACATCAACTGCTAAGGTAAAGAAAGAACCTGACAGGTGGAGGAACCAAGGCACAAAGATGAGGAGACGTTAGAACAAGCTTCCTATAAAGAAACACTACTAATTACTAAGAGCCCCATACTTTGGCCTAGAGACTGAGGCAAACAGGAATCTGCAGGTCCAAGACTCTAGTAAAATGCATGCCTCTAAGTAGCCAGGATTCCAACTTCATTCCCACATAGGGCTCTCCATTTGCTCCAACCATATTGAGGAGGCAGAAATCTCAAACAGGAAATCCACCCACTGAACAAATACATTCTATAGCAAATCTCACCCTGGACTGAGGGTGTGGAGAGGGGCAAGGGGCTGGGGAGGAGTTCTGAACTCCAGCTCTAAACTTTTCCCTGACAGGTAAACTGGAGAAAATCACTTATAACTTAATGGAGTTGTATGTCCATTATCTTTCCCATAGAAATGTGAACAGGACAACACTGGGGGAAAAAATAATCTGCTGTGTTTTGGTCGAGTGTTTCTAGATTTGGTGGTAGCAGATCAATGAACTCGGTGGCCAACCAACTGCTTTATCTTGGACAAGTCTCTTGACTTTTCTATCTTCTTTTTCTTCTTTTCTGTTACCGACAAGAAAAAGAAAGGAAAAGAATGAGTTTGAATCAGACCATTTCATAAATTCTTTCCAGGTCTTCTATTTTATGATTTTGCAAGTTGACGTCAAAACCATTGCACTTAGGGGAACTTGCAGCACGCTCAGAAATGTGGCTGGAATAAAGGCCCCATTCATGGTACCAGGGTTCAGTGAGCACAATGAGGCTTTTTGTTGGGGGGTGGGTGGAAGAGGAGAGAGAATCTGGGAGGTCTGGTGTTCACTCTCTCCACTACAGATCCCCAGTGAGTCATTAAAATTGTGGTAGCAACGGTGAGAGTACAAAGAGAAGAGACAGCACCCATCAACTCTAATAATCTTGGACCTCCACTGGGGCCATCGAAAGAGGTTCCGTAGGTCACTGTACCTGGCCAAACTCTTAGTCCTTGTTACAAGTCAAACTCAGACACCTCCATCCACTTCTCGTCCGTTCAAATATTGTTCTAGTCTGTTTACCCGCGTTTACTATTGAAAACACTATTATAAATGAGGCTAGTATCATGTGTCACAGGCAGAAGAACATTCTCCAGTTTTCCACTTTCACCATCATCCTTCTGCTACATCTCCTTCCTCTCTCATTTCTGCTTTGTGTCTACACCCTGCCCTATAGACACACCACTGCCAGGAGCAATTCCAGGTGCCCTCTCTCCCCTCTGGGGGCTGGGACAGGGCCTCTTCCCAGACCCCTTTGCACCTGTGTGGGACCCTGATGTATCAGGACTCTAGGAGGGTGGAAGTTGTGGTCCTAGCATGAGCCACAGGTTTCTGGAATGTCAGGGCCAGAGGGGTCCCCAAGGAAACGAAGCACACACACACACACACACACAGAGTCCTGGAAATATAATTTTTAAAAAAATCTTCTCCCGATCCAGAAATCCTCTCCACAAAGTCAGTAGAGAAAGAAAGCAGTTCTACTGCTGGATAAGCGTGAAACCTGACTGGGACGCACGTCACAGGCAGCCCGCTAAGAGACCACAGAGATGGAAGGAAATCACCCGCACCGTTTACATAGGCAAGCAGAGACAACCAGTTTATGGGCACGTTGTCAAGCTAAACAAGAATGAGTCGTTTTCAAGACAAACAATAACGAGTCCTCAGGTGAGAGGGCCGGGCAGCACTATCGGTCACACAGAGTTCATCTAACTCTGCCTGCTAAGTGAGGCGACCAGCGATGTCAGCTAATTGACTTTAGCCAGAGGAACAAACACTAACTCCTATCTCTATGACAGGAGGTAATTTTACAACTTGAAACGAGGTGCCCACCAGGTTAGGCTCCTACCTCCCACAGAGACTTGGGGTGGGGGTGCTGTCCACATTTCAAGGAGGTGGCTCCCAGGTCCTTAAGAAAGACACTCCTGGGTCATAAAGCTGACAAAAGGCTTATTTGGTTTCTGGAGGTAAATGTTCTGGCATTTTCTAAGGTAAATGTCTGACAAAAAGGAGGAGAAGGGGAGTCTCTTCTCTTATTTTCAACAGGGGGAATTAAGCCTCTTATTCTTAATTCATCTTTATACTTACACTGCACTTACCATGCACACACACACACACACACACACACACTGACACACAGCCCTTATTTGAATCATCAATAATCCTGAACTGAGACAACCCGAAGTCATTCTGGGTGAGGACTTTATCAGCAGCAATAAGTCAGGGTCAAGGCCATATTGCAAACCCAGCTCGTCTATCGCCTGGGCTCCTAGCAGTGTTAAGAGTTAGAGCAGTGACCCCCACCCTAGCCACACATTGGAAGAATGCCAAGCTTGGGCCCCACCCCAGATCAATTAAATCTGCATCTCAGGAGATGGGCCCTGACCACCAGTATGGTTTAAAGAGGAAACTGGTGCCTCTTATTTGCTTCCAGGGCTGCGAACCATTTAGCTACAGATTTGATAAGACAGTAGCCCTCAGTCCTGGCTTCACATCAGAATCCCAGGAGAGCTTAAAAATCCTGATGCTCAGGGTATACCCCAGACCTAATACATGAGGGCTGGAGCTCAAGTATCCATATTTCTTCAAGCTTCCTGGGGGTGTCCAGGACGCAGCCGAAGCCCCGAACCACTAGGATGAGAGCTTGCCTCTACAGAGCAGCCAATTCGAAGCCTGGTTCTGGGGCTGTGGTCTCACTGGCAAGGACCCCACCCAGCGCGTATATGCAGCTACCTGTAGCACCAGTTTGAATCACATTTAGTGCAATGCATGTCATATGTCAAACGAAATAGTGGCCAGTTTTATTATGAGTACATATAGTATTTGAAAAAAAACTTAAAACTCTGTTTCAACACATTTTTGCTCTGGATATAAAGTTTACTCTCCCTTCTGTATGACTCTGTTGGCTTTGTAAGTTTCATTTCTGTCTGTTATTCCTTCTGTCCTTACCTATCCTGGTCCCTTTTTTGTCATCCAACTAAAGAGAAGGATTCCTTCTCTCCCCCCCCCAACCCCCACATGCATCCACAGTGTCTGGACAGCACGGCCCAGCGCACCTGGGCAATCCACATCCCCCTAGACAGTGGTGCTTGGCAACAGAGATGAAGTTTTCTCATGGAGGGTGAAGAAGTATAATTGTCAGTCCTGGTAGTCCTCAAACTTCAGCGTACATTGGAATCACCTGGAAGGCTTATTACACCATAGATTGCTGGACCCACCATAGGAGTCTCTGGGTTAGCAAGTCTGGGGTAAGGCCTGAGATTCTGTATTTCTAATGAGTTCCTTGGGGATGCCCTTGCAAAGCGTGTCTAAAGCCCACACTTTGGGAACCAGGGCTCTATCCCATTCCTCTCTTTTTGTTGGGCAAGCTAGAAAAGAACCTTCCAGTGCCCGTCTCTCGTTCTTTCTGTACGTGCATTACCACCCCAGCCTGGGAGTGGTTTGGGGCAGCTCTTGAGAAATGCCTCACAAGACTCCACTTCAGGCAGTTCTCAAAAGAAAATAATATCTCCGTAAACAGACTCGGTGGTTTTGAAAGCGGTCCCCTGCCCGCTCAGCACCCCGGCTGAAACAGCTCTTTGTGCCGGGACAGGGAGAGCGGCTGTTGGTGGGGGCTGGGTTCAGACAAAATCCTTGTTTCATTTTGCTGCTGTTCTTCATCTCCTCCCTCATCGGTGTCTCCCACACCCTGAGCTGACTCGTTTCTTGCCTCAGGAAATTGTCCATCACAAAATAGAGAAGAATGGAGCACTTTAGAAATGTAAATTTATGGACGAATGTCCAAAGCTGTGGTGCACTAGAATATGGTAAATAAATAAGAGCTGTTCCAAAAATACCAACGGATTTGAATTGGCTTTAAGAATAAGAGCTTCTCTCTTACCAGAAGTGGAGGGCGCTGGGAAAACAAGAAACACCGAGTCAAGGACAAGTTCACTTTGAAACATACACGAAGGGAAGGCAAAGAGAATGGGGCAGGACAAGGGGGAGACCCAAGCAAACCGCAACACGTGGAGTAAAGGGAAAGTATGGAAAAGGTAAAGAGAAAGTAGTTCTGATTTAAACCAAATGTAGGTAAGATGCCTCTGTTCACGTTAAGCACAACGTCCTTGCCAAGATTTCTGCCAGCTCAACACTAAGTCTTTTATGAGGCCTCAGAACCTCAGCTCCTGCTTCTCAGAACCAGCTGAGGGTTCATCATAAAGTCGCTGGATTGAGCAAATAAAAATACAGGGTACCCAGTTAAATGTCAATTTCAGATATTTCAAATATCCCATAGTGCATACTTACACCAGAAAGGTTTTCATTCTTTATCTGAAATTAGAATTTAATCAGGTGTCCTGTATTTTATCTGGCAAACCTATATCATCAGCCCACTCTGAACATACATTTTCTATGTAAACTCAGGCATTGGGCTCTGCCCTTATTCCTTATTTTCCATAAGAGGAGCCAACCACATGGAGTCTTTACTACAGTTCTGGGAAGACAGAAGTCTTTATATCTCAGAAGCACATATAACTGAACACGCAGCGTGGGGTCTAGTTTCCCCCGGAGCTCCTCAGCCATTTCCACAGTTGAGTTCCACGTGGCTCGGCTTCTTCCACTGCCATAACTCTTTATTTCTTACTCCTTTCATACCCAAACTCCAGTTCTCTCCCCATGCCAAGGATCTCTAAGATCCTCAAGGTTCTCTGTCCCCTGACTCTTCATGGCCTTTCTCTGAATCTCCCTTTGCACTCCCCGAAGAGTATATCAAAGTATCATCTAGGAGCTTTAAAAATATACAAACACCTGGGCTCATGCCTAAAGGTTCTAATTTCATTGCTTAGGGTGGGGCTGGGCATTGGTATCTTTAAAGGCCTCCGTGGAATTCTAATGTGTAGCCAGGGTTCTGTATGTGCCCAGGAGAGGCTGCCCGAAGGTGGGCCACTTTGGCATACAGATTATTTCTAATTAAAAGTAATCCAAACCCAGCAGGAAAAGCTGTCTGTCTCCCCCTCAATTGTCTAAATTTACCTTGTAAAGGAGAGCCTGTACCAGGAAGAGAGATATTAACAGAATCTTCCCTTTACCTACGAAACTTATCTGCATAATGGGGCAACCTTGTTTTTCAAAACCTCTGCTTTCACCTCTCTGCTAATGGCTTACCTCCCCTTTGTAGCCTCAGACTCCTTCCCCTCTCCTTAGCTCAAATAAGCTTCATTTTGCCTCACTGTCTTTGGAATTTCCATGTCTGTGTGGATTCCCTGCACGTACACCTATTAAATATGATTTTCTCCTGCTAATCTGTCTCATGTCGATGATTCTATGTCCAGCTAGAAGGACCCTAGGGCCGAAGAAGATCTTCCTTCTCCAGTTGAGAAGTACTCAGCGAGATCTGCGCTTCTCAATGATTAATTTGCACAAGAATCAAGAAAGATGGGGACGCCTGGGTGGCTCAGTCGCTTAAGCGTCTGCCTTCGGCTCAGGTCATGATCAAGTTCCGCATCCGGTCCTTGCTCAGCAGGAAGCCTGCTTCTCCCTCTGCCAGCCACTCCCCCTGCTTGTGCGTGCTTGCTCTGTCTCTCTCTGACAAATAAAATCTTTAAAAAAACAAAAAGAATCAAGGAGGATCTCATCAAAATGCAGGTTCCGCTTCTGGGGACTGGAGTTCAGGCCGGAGGTTTTGCGTCTCCAACAAGCCTTCAGGCGAGGCTGATAGTGCTGGTCAGAGGACATTTTCAGCAGCAAAATCTTAGAATCAAGTGCCAGGTGTTAAGACCTTTGGAGTGATGGGTCATCGTTGACATAATGGAGCAGATTCAGTGCTCTGGAATGCCAGCTACCCAGGGTGGATGGCTGGATAGTCCTACGAGCATGAAGACAGAATAGTGTTTTCTTGACCTCATTAGTTTCCTCAGTGTTTAGGACTTGTACTTAGCTAAACGATTTCGATTGAAGCTCTTCATTAATAAAATAAGACCCAATATTTATATATCTCTTTATCTGTTCCAGAACACTTTATTATAACTATGGTTTGATTGCCTCAACTCCTTTGAAAATCATGGAAGGGAGTTACGAGTCCCTGTTTGACAGATATAAAACACTGAGGCCTGAAAATGGTAATAGATCTGGGGTTTTTATTAAAGTGGTCTACGAATAAATGTTTTGCAATACCAAGGTTTCTACCAAATCCAGATGTAGCCTCTAATTTATAATGTAATTAATTAGAAACCAGTGCTTCTCAAATGCTAATGTGCTTACAAATCCTCGGAGCCTTGATAAGACGCAGACTGACTCCGCAGGTCCGAGTGGAGACAAGCTCCTGGATGGTGTGATGCCGTCTCTCCGTGGACCACACTGCAGGCGTCAAGGAACTCAACCTCACCTCAGCGGATTCGGCTCTCTCAGCTCTGGCTTTCTTCGCATTATTTTCTTGTGTTGCTAAGCACTTAGCAAATGTGGTGGGTGTCAGACGGACTGAGGGTTCTGTACCTTGGCATTGTTCATCTCCATTAAAAAATTGAAAACTTTAGAAATTGACAAATTGAAAATGCTTTAGAAAAATACAGGTTCTTTTCTTACTGTACCCTAAGTTATATCTTATAAAAAAATTAATGTAAGTAATGAGTAGTCTCAACATTTCAGCTTTCATTATTTTATCTCAGATGTTTACCTGGGGGACCTTATTGGCAACACCTGTATGCAAAGGAAAAGATATATAAAATCAGTATTGATTCATACCTTTTATTTTCTTCATAGACCATGTGGAAAACTCACAACTTTTACTTTGCAAAAATAACCTATCCGTGTTGTGTTGATGATGGTAGTGGTGGTAGGGTTTTTCTGTTGCTGTTACTTCTCTTCACTCTCACTTTTATAATAAAAACTTTTTCTTAGTGTGTGTCAGAAATAAATAACCACCTTTCCAAAGATGAATCCCAAGCTAAGAACACAAGCAGCTCATGACATCAAAAATGAGAGCAGTGTTTCTTTGGAAAGATCTCCCACTTGACAGTATCCTTAAAATCTACCTCTTACAGTTCCCCAGGGGACTGATAGAAGAGTTTTCAAAGGTCTCCAGAACTCTCTTTTTGCTCTTGGTTTGAGGGGAAAAGAGAAAAGAAGGAGAAACATCACCCCTTCCACACACAGACACACACACACTCAAAGTCACCGGCACTCATTATGGCCTGCACGTGGTCCCGTTCTTTGTTTTCAGAAAGTTACCACATTGTTCAGCAAAGACAAAGAGAATAATGGTGCTCCCATTTCCCCGCACACAAACCATCACTTTAGCATCTGTGACAGATTTATTGTGTTGGTAGCTCCAGCTCTCCACTCCTCCCTATGCCTTTGGTTGTGACCTCCCACGCGGACCCTGGACTTGGCCATGTGCTTGTTTTGACCAATGGGAGAGTAGCAAACTTGACGCAAGTAGAAGCTTGTACACGCATGTTATCTGCTTCCCCTCTCACTTCTCTGAGGACCTGACTTAGCTGTCGTGTTGGAGGCTTAGGAGGGACGCGTGGAAGAGAGTGGAATTATCTAAGCTGAGGCAGACCTACTCCCGCCAATCTCCAGCTGAGTCACCAGCTGACAACAAATGCATGGGAGAGGCCAGCAAGGTCAGCTGGACCCAGCCTGTGACAACAGAACAGCCTGGCCAACTCCTAGACTCAGGAGAAGGAAGGCATAAGGTGGTTTTTCTTTTTAAACCACCGTTTTGGGTGACTTGTTCCTAAATAAGAAATGTGAAACGTTTGGCATCATCCCCGGAGAGTGGCAGAGTCATGTTCTTTCAGAGTTGGAAGAGTCTTCAGACTCCTTCCAATCAAGGGGTCATAAACTTATATACCTATAGACACCAGGAAGGACATTTTAAAAGCAAAGCTATCCAAAAACAAATAAAATAAAAAAAATAAAAGTGAAGCTATCCAGCCGTGAGACAACAAAGTAGTATTGACAGACCAGTCGAAAACATACAGTAGTATCTAAAAGCATTCATACTGCCAAAGTCTTTAAAACACCACATGATCCAAATAAAACCCCTCAGTTAACAAAATATAGCCCGTGGGGCCCCAGCATCTGAAGTCTGATTTCTGGTTTGGTCTCTAGAAGAGTGACGTCATAGTCTTGGCGAGGTTCCTACGTGTGGTTGAAGATCAATCCAGGACTTGTTCCAGCCCTCTTTCCAGTACACCTACAAGCTAGTGGGTTTATTACCGTTTTACTGCTGATGTGGGGAAGGCTCACAGTTTCAGTAACTACTCCCAGGTCCCACTGCAAGTTAGTGGACAAGCTAGGATTCAAACTCAGCCCTGTCTCTACTTGACGGTCCTAATGTCCTAGACCAGAGGTCAGCAAGCTATGGCCCAAAGGCCAAATCCAGCCCAGCCACCTGTTTTTGCAAATAAAGTTTTATTGGAATACAGCTACACTCATTTCCCTATGGCTGCTTTCACGCTGCAATGGCAGAGGTGAGTAATTGTGACCAAGGCCGACAAAGCTGAAAATATTTACTCCCTGGCCTTTTGCAGGAAAAGCATGGCCATCCCTGGCCTGGAGGCCTTCCTTCTCCTGCTAGTAACCGCAAGGTGTCCAGGACAGACAGGATCTCCTGCGTCTCACCGGCGGGACCTCTCATTCAGGCTCGCCACAACTCCAGGAACGCGACCGGCTCAAGCTCTAGCGTGGACAAAGCTGGAAAGATGAGAAGACGGTGAAAGAGCCTGTTGACCGAACCGTAGCCTAGAGTTCCACAGCATGAAAGTTTGCAGCGTGCCGAGCCCGTTCCCTAACAGCACACTGAACAGCAGCTGCAGAGAACAGCGGTGCAAACGCACCTGCCTGCCTGCTCTGGGGCTTGCAGCCTTTCGGTTTGCGTTTCATTCAAACGTGGGAAGAAGCCATCAGCAGGGCTCCGAAAAGTCTTCAGAGTCTTTCATCAAACAAAGGATGAGGAAAACCTGTCAGTTCTCCCAAATAGTGAAGCCCCATCTTTTATTAGAAAAGGAGACAAAATATTGTGATTTGAGCTGATGTTGGAGCGAAGGGAAGGGAAACTGCTTTTAAATAAAATGGTGATGTGCGACAGCCCTGTTCTGCAATAAGACAGAGCAAAGTCACGCGCGCTGCTCCCCGAGTCAGAAAGAGGGGTGGCCTTTAGTTCTCTTTTCCTTTCTGCATTGGAGGAGCTGGAAGACTTTTACCGTCCATCTCCACCCAAGCTGGCAAATTCCTGTAAACGTGCAGATTCCATTTTCATTTGAGGGCAAACACCAATCAGGGTAGAAAAGGAATTTGCTCTGGACGAAAAAATTGGTCCGAATCCTATGAGCCAATTTCCTCTCTCCTCTTCCCACTTTTTATTTCCTCCAGATCCCAGACTGCCTGGGGCTTGGTCAAGCCCAGAGTTTAACATTTGGCTGGTTTGAGAATTAGCTGGGTAGCAGTTGAAAACTACATTTCCCTAAGCTCCATCCCACACTCGGTGAATCAGACCTTGCAAAGGATGAAATGTGAGGCTTCATATTTTGCAAAGGTCCTTCAGGCAGTCCCACTCCCTGGCCTGGCTATAGAACCTGTCTTCTCAAAATGATTTCCCCAAGCCCATGAATGACTTTAATGCAAGTCCACTGCTCTTGCCTCCTCCAAATAATAAGTGGTACAATGAGAGGCAGGTTCTCCTTTGAATAAATAAACAGAAACGATTTGAGGTTCTATTTAATGGAATTGTCCTTATTCCTTACTTATTAGCTGTTAGACTTTAGAAAATCATTTAATCTCGCTGGATTTTATCCCTCAGTGTTAATTGCTAACATTAGCTTAAATGGCTCAAAAATTCTCTGACTCTATATCTCTTTTATACACCCAGTCGGGGAATATACTCCGGACTATTTATTTTCATGTATATCCGAGCTCTTCCCCAAAATATGCTTCTTAAAGATGGATGAGCCATGTCCTCTACTCTCATCTCTGTGGCTCAACTGGTACCGCCTAAGGGCAGGAAAAAAAAAAAAAAACTAAAAGAAGGGAGAGAGGGAAGAGCAGGTCAGAGGTAGAAGAATTTTCATTTCTGATTCAGATTATTCCCTCAAGGTCCTCTGTCCCCATGGGTCAGTCACTCAAAGTTATTATGTTATACATTGCACAGGTATGAGGCACATAAAAGGTATTCAGAAGACTTGTGGGTAATATTTGTTCAACTACAACTTTTGACCAACTTCATTCAAATATGTCAAAGCATAACCAAAGACCCAAAATGGTCTCCGTTGAGGATGAACTTAGTAAGCTGGACAAGGAAAGCTGCATTCTTCTGGGAGGAGGAGTTCGGCAGGCCTCTCCTGATGAGGAGTGAGAGCCAAACAGAAGGTAAGAGGGAGACAGTCTTTTCTAAATTAGGAAGGATCCAAATGGAACTTTGCAATTGTTACAGAAGGGGACTGAAAAGTTGCCCTTGGGACTGGTCATTTTCACTGTGTGATGTCATCCACGTGATGTCATCTGCTTCTCCAGCTTAATACTGGTGTAGAGTTCCCAACTTAGTCCACAGTATGAGTTGTTGGAGGTTCAAACCTCCAACAGTATGAGTTGTTGGCTTTGTGTTATGTGAGAGCCAAGCTTTTCTGTGAATGGTCAAGTTTCAAACAGAAATTTCCTTTACTTCGAAACTGAAGTAAGTAAGATCATTCTATATTTATTGCTTTATAACCTACCCTTTGTACCTCACAATATATTAGCACATCTTCTACCAAAATATATTAATCTTTAACAGCATTTGTAATGACTACAAAGTATTGCATTATATGAATGTGCTGTCATTGTCACATACCCTGTTGCTGATCTCCGGGTTACTTCCATTTCTCTGATATTACAGACAGAGCTTCAGTGCAAAGTTCCAGAGCCAAATACTGCACAGACCCTCATTCATTTTCTTTAAGTACATTTCTAGAAATACAACCACTAAACCAAAAATGATAGGCATCTTTAAAACTGTATTTCGTGCCAAAATTGTCCTCTAGAAATGGATTATCATTTGATACTTCCACCACCAAAGGCCTGTGCTATATCACTCATGTGTGAGATCACAGGCAAGGATGAGCAGAGAACTGAGGAGTGATGACGCTTGGGGTCCCTTCTCCTTCTCCAGCCTGGGCAGCCTGATTCTGTTTGGGTATAATTGGCTACTGTCACAGTGAGGGCCCCTCCAGAAGCAGACCCTGAGACAAGGATTCATTTACAAATGGGTTATTCAGGAGGTGATCCCAGGAAATACTAATTATAGGGTCTGGGGAGGAGGAAGGAAGCAGTAAGACGGGGTAGGAAAGTAATGAATAAAAAGTATGATCTCAAGCAAGTGGCCACGTTGAGCGGCTGAAGAGGGATCTTGCTGGGCAAGCCTGCAAACTGTAGAGGACACTCCCTAGAGCTGCCTCCCTGAAGAGCAAGGAAGCTGCAGTGTTGATACACCAGCTCCCCCTCGACCTTGGTTGAAGGCTGCTCTGGGAGGATTTGATTCCCTGTCACCCCAGCCTGCTGGGAGCATAGCCAGGCAAAGTGATGCAGAGCAGTAAACTCTGAAAAGGTAAGAGCCATAAGGGCTGCAGCAACCTTATGGGTGATGCATGTGTGGTGGGGCCAAGTAGGTCCATGACATACTGCTCTGCAGTTTCTAGTCAGACTCTCCTGTCGCATTCTAGCACTTATACAACATGGCAAAGTTTTACAAAGCTACCCTGAGCATCCAGGCTACAGTGCGGCCTCACGGATGAGAAGGCTCATGGCATCTATTGAAGTATAAATCACACGAAGTCAAATGCACCCATTTGAAATTTCTGCTTCCAATTGTGATGAAGGAACAAAGACCAGATATGCCCTCCTTCCATCAACTAAAAAAATATGGACAAAAGAGGGGTACCAGGCTGACAGTCAGTAGAACATGTGACTCTTGTTCCGGGGGTTGTGAGTTCAAGCCCCATATTGGGTGTAGAGATTGCTTAAAAAAATGGAGCAAAATATATGAAACAATGGTTTTCAGAGACTGGACAGCAAACAGGGCAAGACAGTTGCCCATAAGAGAGGAGAAATAAACAACATACATCTGTGATTGCCCCAGCTTACTATCTGGGGAGAGTTTTCAGGTTTCAGTTTCAGCAGGGTATGGAGTAGTCAAGGAAGCTAGAGTTTGCAGGGGGGAATACCACAAAAGAGACAGAAACACAGAGAGAGAGAGAGAGAGAGAGAGAGGCAGGGAGCTCCAGAGTTCTGCATGGGGTTCCCATCAAGTCCTTAGCTGAGTACTGATAAGACTCTGCTTGTGAGGAAACTACTCAGGGCGAGGGAAAGACCACTGGAAAAGAGCAGGTGGAAAATTACTCAGAGTTTATTCAGAGTTAAAAATAAATGCCATTTCCAACAGCAGAATGGAGAAAGCTCACATACACATTTGGTTGAGTACTGATTACTCATTTGTTTGCATACGCTTATTTGAGATATGGTTGAGTACTCAGAAAGATATTGCCTCTGCAGTGTGACCAAATTAGCCACAGAGTAAAGGCTCTGGTCCTGTCTAACAAAGCTTAAAAGCAAGTCTCAAATGAATCAAATCAGTTCTGAGTATAAAACTCATGTATATTTAAAAGAATACCAAAAGAAAAAATCTAGCACCCAACAATGGAAATACTACAATGTCTGATACCCAGTCAAAAATTATCAGGCATGCAAAGAGGTAGGGAAATGCAAAAAAGAAAAATCAATCGTAGAAATAGAGAAATGACACAGACGATAGAACTAATATTCAAGGACCTTATACAAGTAATGTGTGGGATCATAAATACATTCCACGTATTCAAGAAGGTAGAGGAAAGCATGAACATGAGGAAAGACACAGAGGTAACAGAAGACTCAAATTAGCTTCCAGAGATGAAAAACCCAATGCAATACAATGTTTGCAGCAACAACAACAAAATACGGTAGAAGAAAAGATAAGTAAACTTGAAGACTTAGTAGTAAAAATTATTCAAATGAAACCCAGAGAGAAAGTGCCTTCGTTTTCTGTGCATATTTTTTTGGCAAATGCATACACCTGTGTAATCTCTACTGAAGTCAAGATATAAAACATTTCCATCACCCCAGAAACTTCCCATGTGCCCCTTTGCAATCACAAACCCCACCTAACAATTTCTGGTTCTAGGCAACTCTGAATTGGTTTTCTGCCAGTATCTATTAGGTTTGTCTTTTCTTATGTTTTATATAAATGGAATCATACAGTAAGTACTCTGAGTCCAACTCCTTTTGTTTAAGTGTATCCCTTTTTACGGCTGAGCAGTATTCAACCGTATGGGTGTTTATTAGTTTATCCATTCACCGGTTGATGAACGTTGGGGTTGTTTCCAGATTTAAGTAATTTTGAAGAAAGCTGCTCTGAACACTTACATACAGGTCTTGTGTCACAGTTTCAGGTTTTTTTGGTAAATACCTAGGAATGCAATGGTTGGGTCATATGGTAAGTGTATATTTATAAGAAAACTGTCAAGCTATTTTCCAAGGTGGCTACTCCATTTTATATTCTCACCACGATGTAGGAGAGTTCCAGTCGTTCTTTACCATTGCCAGCACTTGATATTGTCAGTCTGTCTTTCCTATTTTTAAAATTTGAGACATTCTAATGATTATGTAGTATTATCTCATGGGTCTAATTTGCATTTTTGTGATGATTAACCATGTCGAATATCTTTTTATGTGCTTATTGGCCACTCATATATATTCTTTTGTAAAGTATCTATTCAAATCTTTTGCCCATTTAAAAATTATGTAGGGCGCAGTAAGAGTTATTCATATACTCTAGATATAAGTCTTTTGTTAGATATGTTTAGCAAATATTTTCCCTCAGTTTGTGGTTTGCCTTTTCCTTCTCTTCGTGGTGTGATTCAAAGAACAGACATTTTACTTTGTTTTATTTTTAACATTTACAGTTTCATCTTACTCTCAAAAGATTCTTGTTACTGAGATGAGCCTGGTATTGTTTTAACATTTTAGACATAAGGAGCCCCACAGGTTCATTGCCGGGTTCAAAGGCACACAGCTGGTCAATCAAAGACAATGTCTATATGAAACCTTTAGTTTCCTGATTCTAAATCCGTACAGAATTTGAGTGTGCTCACTCAGGAGCAATTCAGGGGTTTACCTCTTGAATGACATCTAAGAGAAACCTGCTTTATGTAGTGACCTCCTGGCAGGTGGAGATTTCAAGGCTCTAGTATGAATTTATATTCCAGCTATGGCTGTGTCTTCCCACCCATGAAGGGAGACATGGAGAAAGAGCAGGAGCTCCTTCAAGTTGAAAGCTACTTATGAAAGCTGANGAAGAGCGGGATGGCGTGCCCTCTCATCTCCTCTGACCTCCCTTCAACTTCCATTCCCTTCTTGGACTTTTAAAAAATTGTTTTTTAATAATATCCATAATTCATGAAAAGAAATGATAAAATCAAAACATATTACCACTGGCTTATAAACGCTAGTGCTATTAATTATTAACAGCCCAAGAAGGAAGCCAGGAATGATCCCAAAGGTGAGAGAGATAAAGGCGCTAGTGGGGAAAAAAAAATGTTGCATATTAAATGGGAAATTAATTCCTTTTCTCAAAGAGCAAGCAGGAGTTTAGCTAAAATAGGGGCCTTGGCAATCGTCTAATGAAAAGTCCTCATGCCACAGATGGAAAAAGCCTGAAGCCCAAAGCACGGCCTGCTTGACTTACCATAGGGCAACGAAATGTGTTTCTTTTTATTGCCGTCCTGTTCTCTAACTCTGCCTCTTTCAATGCCACACTTGACATCAGGGAGGACAAGTGTTTTCCAAAATAAAGGGACCCGTTGTTTGCAAAGCTTAAGAATCAGTCTTCATTTTAATGTTCCAAAGCTCGCTGCCACTTCTCCAATGCTGGTAGAATCACCCACTCCGCCACTCAAGATGCCAAGTGCAGAAGGAGCGTGCACAGGCAGGCGAGCTACGTGATTTACCTCGAGAATGCCAGTGTGCGCAGCTTCTCGCAGCCCCTGGAATTTCTCCACCAGAGATGCAATCCTTGGGGGCATAGAAGTTGCTCCGGTCTTCAGAAAATCCCAACTAGAATGTAAACGCTGCAGGAACTTGGGACCGTGACGTCTCTGAGGCTCGCTTTCTCCACCTGCAAAATGGGGCCCATGATGTGACCTGGCTCATCAGGTTGTTCTGAGAGTTAAACGAGACGATGCGCTAAAGACGAGAGCACAGGTAGAGGATTAGGTGAGGATGGCCAGGAACCAGACGAGAGACTGAGGGCAAGGAGAGACACCCAAGAATCTTGGGAGGGCAGGAGGTTCGCCACCTCCTATACAGTTTTGCCCAGGACCATGGTTGCGGATGGGGGGTGAATAAAACCTGGGTTAAAAAAAACCAGTCCTTCCATGGTGGGAATTGCTCCCGCCCTGCTCCAGGTGAGGACAGGTCTGGGAGGGTCCTTGATGCGGAGCTGAGCTCTGCTACATTTCCTGCTGCAAGGCAAGTTATTGAATCATGTGGGGAGCTCTCTGCTACTCAGAGGACACTAGTATTCTCCTCCCGGGAACCTCTGGTTCACCCAATCATGCAATGTATTCTCTAATTATAAACAAAAGGATTTATTTTGATGGTGTTTCTATCATTTTTTTTTCCCTTCAGCATTTGAATTCCACCAAAGTTTTAGTAAAGAACATGTTATTCAAACCAAGGCACATGTTTTCATTTGAGAGTGCAGAAAAGTAGAAATTTCGGAGAAGTTAGACACAAGTGGCTCTTTTAGTTAGCATGGGAGAGGTCTTTTGGAGAAAACACCTGCTCTCCCTAGCGGTTAATGTTCTTCATCAGCCTCTCCTTCCCTCTGCATCAGGCCCTGGCTTCCTCTGTGCCTTCTCGCACAAGTCCTGCTCTGGGGGGACCATGAGGCGCCAGTATTCTGCTCAGATTTGTTTCAAGTGTATAAAGCACTTAGAACGTTGGCCTGTAACCCAGACAGCAGATGCCTCCTTTTTTCTTCATTTCCAACCCAAAGGCAAGATTAACCCCAGGACTCTCCAATACGATCCTAGCTCTAAGAAGTAGAAGATTGAGCTGTTAGAAGGACTTTCTGACAGCTTTCAACCAGGCTTTCACTTCCAGCCATGTTATCATACCCTCTTACATTCTCATTTGAAAAAGTCAAATGTATTAGATTTTTTTTCTCTTCATTGGCTCTATTTTGATTTTGAAAAGTACACAAATATGTAATAGCACTTTTTGTTCTTTTTCCTTGAATGCATAGTTTATATTTGAAAAAGAGAAGACAATTGCAGCTCATTGCCAATAAACAGACACAATCGTCTGTTTGGGACTAGACCCCCCCCCTTCCCACTTAACCCCCACTCTGCCTCGGTTTCTGTGGGAGGGCTGGCATGAGTGGGAAAGACGCTTACACTCTGGGGGAGTTATGTGCGGGGCTTTGGATCTCAGGGATTTCTACAGTAACTCCAAGATGGATTGTGCCTCCTATTTTTGGATTCACACTGGGAAGCCAATTAAATTAAAAGGCTATTCATTTCACTATGTTTGTCTCCAGGCTGCTCAAATAGAAATGCAAACGACTTCTATTCAGTGAGTTTCGGCCTCAAAAAGAATGCCTTCTCACATGTGGACTTCAGGGTCCAATCTACACGAAGGGGGAGAAACACACACCCCAACCCGTGGGGCTATTGGAAGGCTTCCTTCGTAAACTCAGTTTGAAGTCACGCTAAATGAAGGCATGGTCACCTTCATGGCCACTCACAGGTCCTTGGTGCAGCTGGCAAAAATGGGTCCGTGTTTACTGAAATGATCACGACCGGAAGGAAGGGAAGAAGCAACTCTTTTTTCCGGCTTAACTAAGAAGAGTGAACAAATGGTAGAGCTTAAACATGACAAATACTGCTTCCTCGGTGTCACTTCCATTCACCAGGGGCCCTAGCCTTACAGAGAAGACAGCTGGCAGCAACCCCCAGACCCCAACCTGCAGCTTCAAATCCTACAAAATGAGACAGTATGCTCCAACCAAAGGCCCGACTTATAGTGTATGGCCAGTGAAGCCCATCAGAGGCTCAAGCACAGCTGACTTAACCCACCAGAGATCACTCTGGGGGAACTTGTGGGTAGGGACCAACCAGATGGGGTCATCAAACATTCTTGAGAAAGGATCCATGGGGAGTGGACCCTGAAACCACATGTCTACTACATGCCCACATGGGTAGAAAGGACCTCTCAAAATGGATTAACTGGTGGCATGTTGAAGAACTAGAAGCAACTTGAATTTGCAAGTTTTTCCTTAAAACACATGTGGCATGTGGGACGTAGGAGGACTGTCCTCCAGCAGTCCTTGTGCAAAAGTGATTTCAATTTTGAATAGATGAGCTTCCTTAAGAGGAACAGGATTTCACACTAGCCTATAGTCTATAAAATAACAGCCTGCAACCTGCCATTTGTAGATCATTTTGGGGCCTGGCCAGCCCAAATTGAAACTTGCCCATCAACTGCGGCGGATGAAATGTTCGGTTGCCTTTAATGGCAGGGCTACCAGGGTCCCAGTGATGGAGAGGATGCGGGTCATGATGGCCGTCGTGGCCTTCATTATGGCTTATTGAGACCCATCTGGCAGGATGTAATAAGCAGAACAAAATTTGAGACAACAAAAATGTCTCGATATTTATGAAAGCCCGAAACTATTTCCCAGAAAAAGAAGCCATTTGGAGCAAATTGAAAATCACTTGACTTCATCTTCACTTTCATGAAAAAAAGAAATTCCCCTCTGAGGAAAATTCACCCCTGGCTTTGAAATTCCTATCTACCTAAAAATGCCTGGAGAGAAGGCAGGGAGGAATGGAGGCAAGAAGGAAAGGAAAATGGAAGAGAGGGAGAAAAGGTTGGTACAGAGAGCCTGGAATGAGAAGAAAAGTTTGACCATCTCAGTACCTGCTTCTCAAATTTCAAAATGCACTGTTGTATTTTCTTTTTCTCATAAAATGGAGCATATACAAACCTGAGGCCTCATCTTCCATCAAGGAAAATGTCCTCTGAAAAGTCCATTGTTTTTTTGGTGAGTGTCCCCAAACAGTTGATTTAATCAAAATGAATGGGCAGTTTTTGATTCTATTGTATTCCTACTATCCCCCTAAAAACAGGAAAAGCCATCAAAAAAAAAAAAAAAAAAAAGAAAGAAAGCCAGGAAATATGTATCGAATGTTCCTAGCAGGTGTATTCATAGGAGCCCCAAACGTTCATCAGGAATAGAATGGATAGATAAATTGTGGCATATTCATACAGTGGAGTATTAGCAATGAGAATAAACAAACTACAACTAGACACAGCAATAGGAGAAAATCTCACAAGCATAGTGTTTAACAAAAGAAACCAGATGCAAGGGAATAGTTATTATATGATTCCATTGACATTAACATTCAAAAACAGGCAACTAATTGATGGTGATGAAGACCAGCTTAGTAGTTACCATTGGAAAAAGAGAACATGTGGGAACCCCTGGAGTGTTTGTCATGTTTTCTTTCTTGATTTGAATAATGGATACACTTTGTGAAAATTCATCAAGCTTGCACTTGCTTGTATTTTACTGCAATAAAAAGTTAACTTAAAAGTGCATATGATATGAGCGAACTTTGGGGAATGATGGAAATGTCCTATATTTCAATTGTGATGGTGATTATGTGCCCATATATATTTATTAAAACTCACCAAACCGTAGCCTTAAAGTTGGTGAATTTTATTATATGTAAACTACACCTAATAAAGCCAATTTTTTAAAAGTTTAAAGAGTTTAGGCAAAAGCAGTCTACTCTGCACACAAAAGCAGTTTGAGAACAAATTCAGAATAAAAGCAACTGCATGCATTTATTCCTGTGCTTTATTTTGCAGGAGAAACAAATAGATCAATGGCTCAAATGCTTCAATGTGTATAAATTATTAGAATGTAAGTCCTTAAAGGCAGAGATCCTATTTATATATGAATCTCAGTACTAGCCAATTGGAAAACTGAGCCTAGGGATTCTCGTTGCAGTTCTAATTCATAATCCTCTAAATGTCTCCCAGTGTCACTAATGTGCTTGTATCAGCACATTATCGTGGCTGTGCACAATAATGCTGTCAAACAACCACAAAACTTCATTTATTGCTCACGTATCTGGAGTCAGCTGGCGCCTGCGGGGGGTGGGGGGTTGGCTGGGGAGCTCTGCTGATCTTCCACAGCTTGCTCCCATGCCCGGGGTGAGACTAGCTATTGGCTGATAGAATTTGGCCTCAACTGGAATGACTGTGGCAAACTGATGTGGTCGTGATCCCCCAAGATGGTGCCCAGTGATGCTTGCCTCCTGGTATATCCTTGCCCTTGTGCAGTCACCTCCCACATAAAATAAAGCTGTCCTGTGTAACTAGTAGGATCCTCCAAAGATGACAGTCATTCCAAGGCGTGGTTACCAAAGACATTGTAGCTTCTGCCTTGCTCATTTGAACCACTCAGCTAAGTAGAAGCCAGACCATGTGGTGAAGACACATAACCAGCCCTATGGAGAGATCCACATGGTGAGGAACCAAGGCCTCAACATCCAGCACCAACTTGCCAGCCACATGCATGAGCCACCTTGGATGTGGACTCGTCAGTCCCAGCCAAGCCTTCCAAAGACCAGAACCTTTGAGCCAGAACCTGAGCCAGAACTAACCAGCTAAGCCACTCCTGAATTCCTAAACCACAGAAACTCTGAAAGATAATAAATGCTTATTGTCTTGAGCTGCTAAGTTTTGGGATAATTTGATATGCAGTCATAGATAACTAATATACTTGACTCTATACCATGTAGCTCTCGTCATTCAGTAGGGTGGCCTGGATACAAGCACATGGTGACAACAGAGGTGCAAGAGAGCAAGTGGAGACATGCAAGCACTTTTCAAATCTCTGCTTGATCATCATCATGTCTCCAAAGATCCCTTTGGCCAAATTAAGTCAAATGACTCAGCTCAGAGTGGTAGGGCAGGGCAGTTTAGCTCACCTGCTAAGGGAAGGCACTACAAATTTATATGGCAAAGAGCATGGTTGGTGGTTTTAAAAGATGTCCACAAATTTTGGGGCACTGGCTTATTCAAAAGGAAGGGCCTATTTCCCCTCCCCTTACTGTGGGTTAGACTTCGACTCCCTTCTAATGAATAAAATGTGGTGGAAATTACGGCGTGTGACTGCCCTGGTTGGGTCATGAGAAGGATCTCCTGGTTCTCTCTGTCTCTTTTTCTCTCCCTTCCTCCCTCCCTCCTTTCATGGATTTCTTGCTCTGGTGAAAGCCATCCTCTTGTAATGAAGTCAGTCAAGCAGATCTGTAGAGAAGTCTACGTGGAAAAGAACTACCAACCACCAGAACCAACTTGCCACCATGTTGGAGGCAGATCCTCTGGTTCCAGTCAAGTTTTCAGATGACTGCTGCCCCAGCCCATACCTCAAATACAAAACCAAGCTACTCCTAAATATTTCTGACCCACAGGAACTGTGATAGATAGTACAGTTTTATTGCTGTTGTAAGCCACTAAGTTACGGTATAGTTCATTACGTAGCAATCAATAACTAACACAAGGAAAGATGAAGAATTAGAGCTTTTATTTTTAACCACAGTTCAGGATTCTGGGTGCAAACAACAGGACTCACTCTAGCTAGTTTAAGTAAAGAAGAAACATATAAAGGGCACTGAAGAATCTGCCGGAGGGCCAGAGTATCAGGTCTAGAGGCTATCTATAAAGGCAACAACAATGATCAAAGCACAGGGTATCCCTGCACCAGCCAGGACTCCATTCCTGCTGAAGCTGGAATAAGATATCTCAGCTTGCAACATTAAAGTGGGTTGCCGGGTGCCAGAATCTCCACCAGTAATATCCTAGAAAGTTGGATGCCTTCAAGCCCCCTTCACCCAAAAATGGAATCTGTGAAGTGCCAGCTTCATCTTCTTGCTTTCTTCCAATCAGAGGTCTAATACAGGTGCATATAATTATTGGAGTCTATCTGCAAAGGAGGATAGGAAAAAATGAATTGTGGGCCCCATTCCTGGGGAGGTATGATTTATAAGATAGGAAGTCCCCAGTAATAGGAAGAGTGTCCAAAAGGTGCTGGGTAGCTAAAAAATTGACAAATGCTCACTTCTTGTCCCATATAAAACCATCATTACATTACTGAAATATAGACAATTAGAGAAATTACTGACATGTCTTCCTATTTCCTGGAACTCGAATTGGTAGAAGCAATTCAACTCTAGTACCATTCCCAAGCAATTATTAATGGCTGCCTAGAGTTCTGTGCTAAGAGGAATCCTAGGCTCGGGTGGAAAGAAATCTGGGATCAAGTTGTAATGATGTCATGTGTGCTACATATTTGGGTTACATAATAGGCACCTACAAAAATAAATGTCCTTGGTCTCTGTATTTTCTCTCCTTTCCTAGATGGGGGGTCTGAAAATACTCCATGACCTTTTACAACTGTTTAGATTAAAACTGTTCCCACTGACCAAACCCTCTCTTAGTCATCCATCTGAGATGGCATGCAAGCCAACCCATGTCCCCATTGTATCACTCCAGTACTTGGTAGAACCCAGATATGTAAAACACCGCTTCTAGTGAAATATGGTCTCTTGTTCTGTCTCCTCCTCAATTTCCTACACTTATGTCATCCCCTGAGGGATCCCTGAAAAACCACAAATTCCACAAGATGCAGTTTGAATGTAACTGACCTATACCATTCATATAACCAACTGTTTATCTCCAGGGCTCCTTCATTCATGCTCATTTTCTTTTTCCTGTCACTCAAATTCAGAGGATTGGTAAAAATAAATTGTGGACAAAAAGTCCCTACACTTTAACCCTTCCATTTCCCTGTCTGGATGGTATGACTTTTCCCCATGTGAGTCAATAATATTTATAACACTAGAACTTGGCATGATTTGCTGTCTTTTAGTTGCCTCACAGAGACCAACTTCAAGACTGACAATAATAAGTCTACATTAAGTTGCTTCGTCTTCCTCCTTGTGCTAATAGCAAGAGACTTCCTTATCTGCACATTGAACATCACCCCTATTATGTCATGGTTTCAATGGAGCACATTCCCCCGTTGGCTCCATTCTCCTTAGCCACTGTTGGTCTGAGTGCCCTCAGCAGTCTCAAAATTATGTTAGGAAGCAGGATATTTGCTCATGCCATAGAACAATGCTTCTCACACTTTAATGTACACACAAATCACCTGGCCATCTGTCTCAATGCAGATTCTATTTCAGCAGGAGGCCAAGATCCTACATTTTCATCAAGCTCCCAGGTGCTGCTGATGCCTCTGGTCCACGCCACACCTTACCTAGCAAGGTTCTTCTAGACCCAGTCTCAGCCTAAATGGGAGGAACTTACTATTTTTCCTAGAACTCTACTTGTGTACCTTTTCTTCTTACCTCTCTCCTTTGGATCACATTCCTTTACCATCAATCCCCTAGACACTGGTATTGATTCCTGCTCTACCCTTGATCACACTAATTTTATTCACTCAATGAACCAGTAATCATTAAGCCCCTACCATGAGCTAGACACCATGTTGTGCACTAGGGATACATCCATAAACAATTATCCCTGCTCACATGGAACTTATAATCTAAAGAGAAAGACATTAACAAATAACTACTTAATAATTACTTGTAATTGTGAGGAGTGCTAGGAATGGAAATTACAGGATGCTGTGAGAGCAAATAATGGAGAAAAATCAAATCAAGTCTCTTGGGCCCTTGGGGTTTCCACTTTGTGTGACTTCCACTGGTTTCATATGAACTCAGCCTTATCTATGGTGAGGCAGAGCATTATAAGTTTCCCTCATAGCCCTTTACCTTCCTCTTGACCATGACCACTAGTGTGCACTTGGTATTTCATGGCCACACTCACCTTTGGCGGGAAGATGAGCATGGCATGGAGCTTATGGTTGGCAGGTGTGTCTTGGACTTTCATAACTCCAAATTAATATTGGATTGCCTCATGACATTTTTGCCCCTTGGCTCCCCTTGATAATGGTGCTGGCCATCTGCAATGGCAAGCTGTTCCCTCCCAAATTCTAGTCAACACTTCCCCTTGCTCAAAAATGACAGCAAATATAATACCCTAATTTCTTCCTGTCGTGACCTCTGTTGTTGATCTATGACCTAGAACTATGACTTGGCTACTGAGAGCAAATTACACTGATTAGCACCAAAGCCTTTAACATTTATTCATTAAGAATGACAAGGTCCAAATCTAGTTGCCATATCAGAGATTCTGGCATCCTTAGGCTCAGAAAGCTTATCTAGCTGCAATAGTTATCCTTTCCAGTCTCATAGGGTATCAGTTGGTCAACAAAAAGAGAAAACGTATGAATATTGCAGAACCATTATAACCTATGTAAGATAAAGTCTTCCATGGTTTCAGCCCTAAAATTCATTCCTGTATGGTGTTATAGTCAAAGAAATATGATTCATCAGCCAAACTGTATCTGAAATGGAAGTTGAAGCTTTCCTGAAATCTTTTAAAAGTGGATTCCATTCGTTCATTTTAACTTTAAGGAAAACTTAAAAGTCCCATTTCCTGTTATTTGTCCTTTTTAATATTTCACATCTAAAGTAACTGCCCGAATGTCTTCTCTCTCCTGCTTCTCTTGAAACTCTGCTAACTCCCCCTCCAATCAGACCCATGGGACATCAACCCTTCATCACCAACTTTCCCCTTGTGGGATTCATTCTGCCAAAGTCTTATGACAATAGTTTCCCTCTCTTTCTCTCTCTCCACTGTCAGCCCAGCATGGTCAGTCCTGTCCCTCTGCCCAATGGCCTGACTTGGTCCAGGATCTTGAGGCAGATCTAGAATTCTTTCACCTAGGAATCTCCCACTCAGGAGGAAGAGAGGGCTGGTGTACATTCTCTCGCATTGTCTATGCTTGGTTTTGTCACTGCTACATCATTATCCCAAGGATTTAATTCCTATTTCTTCAAGGAAAGGGACGAGGGAGGTTATTATTAACATTCTAGTCTTTGCTGTTTAAGAAAATAGAAAATGGCAGAAAAGCTAGTGCGAAATAAGTAAACTTTGTATTTAACTAGCATCTGCATTCAATTAAAAATATATGTATATATGTATATGTGTGTGCGTGTGTGTATATGTATATATATGTGTGTGTGTGTATATATATATATATATATATATATATATATATATATATACCGTGTGTATGCAANTCTTTATACACACACACACACACACACACACACACACACACACAGATTCAGACTCCCTGTACTAGATACCTTGCTTCTCCAATCCTGCCAAGAGTATAAGTCCTCCCATGTCCCTTCACCACAATCCTTTCTCCACAACCCACATCCTGGAATCCACAGATGGCTTCCACTTAATTAACTTAGTTAATACTTACACATATCACCAACATTTTTAAACTTTACCTTAGCATATTGCTTTTCATGAAATGTCCAAAGTGTTTGACGTAGGAGGAAATAAAACCAACTCACTGTAGTCCTAAGTATGTCATATTTTTAGGACTTTTGGAGGGATAGACTTTAATCGAGTGTTTTTGACTCATCTCTGACTTTCCACGCTATAGAAAACCCCATAAATCCTTACACTGGGAGTGAGCCCTGAGCCATTACTTGTGAATGCTAATTGTATACAACATTAATGGAGAATGTGGATGACACCGGCTTCCTAACCTGCAGCTTTGTTTCATAATCCCTGGCTTGCCAGCTGGGACTTTGATGGGGCATTTTACAGCACAGCCTCTGCTACTCTCGTGAAACATTACAATCACGTAAAATGTGCTGTAGGATTGTAAGTAATATGGAGCCTGCTCTTGGCATCTGTGCCATAATCATCTTTTCTCATCACTTCACTGCCCATTTAGGAGTCTTTGGAAGGCTTCCTCTCCTATGAATAGGGGTGTGGAGTTTAATCAGTCATGCCTGGCAAAGACACCCTCATTTCCAATTCCAGTTCAACAACTCACCAAAGGTGGTGTCGGGAAGTTCTCTTAACTTCCCTGTTCTCTTATTTAATTGGCATTTCCTCTCAGTCTCCAGAGCAGTCATTTCCCTCTTGCAGGTATAGGATACTCTGGAAGGCCTGTTGCAGATACTCAAAGCAACCTACGCACACACCAATCAAAACTCAAGCCAAAGGCACATGGCAACCACTTAACCTGCTCTGAGCTCTACCAAGCAGAACCTTGGCACCAGAAAAATAGTCCTAATTCCTGTCTTGGTGAGATATTAGGAATATGTCTGAACCAAATGTTGGAATCAGTGACATGATTCTTGTCCCTTCCCAGTTCCATAGTGCCTATAGACAAAATAAATTATCTAGAGCCTCCCTAAGTTTCCATGCTGCCTGTGACCCCAATGTAGGACACAACGTAGACTTTCTCCCACTGCTTGGAGTCAATAACTAGCTGGTTTCACCCAACTTTCTAGTAAATGGAAGAGCAATTTATAGCACAAGTGTGAACCAATCCTTTAATATGGGGAGCAAGAACCAGGGTCCACTTTGAGCATCAACTTAGGCAGAAAATATAAAATGGGCTCTCTCAAAGACAATGGGCCAATATTACTGGGCTCAGGAGTTAGTTCAGCCTGACCTGCTCCTGTCCCAGCAGAACTGGTGTCTGATGACTTTTGTGGGGTGCTCTTCTGAGGTCAGGCAATAAGGTGGTTATGTACCTCACCGGAAGAAAGAGCTGGGTACACACTGCTGATGGGAATGGTGTGACCAGGGTACTCTTGATTCAAGAGTAGACCATTTCTTCTTTATATGGATGCCGTTGATTTTGGCAAATGCATAAATAGGCAAATGTGAACCAACAGGGGCCAGAGGGGAGGGAATTCCACTCCTTCCCTTGTTCAAGCCTAAACATGCTAGTGCTCTTTCAGGCTCTCACTCTAATGCTAAACGTCATGGCACAATGCCCTTGGTGTCCAAGTGTGCTGCACATCCCAATCATCTGGGAGCTTTCATGAATCCCAATGTCCAGCTCTCGGCCCATCCCAATTATATCCAAATGGCTGAGTGAGGGAGCCAGGCATCAGTAGTTTTTAAAGATCCCTAAATGCTCCCATATGTGGTAATTTGGGAACTACCAGCAAAGTGGTTATGAGCACAGACCCTGGGGTCAGATCTGGGTTTGAATCCTTGCTCTACAATTTACCAGCTATGTAAGTTAAAGCTAGTGAGCTGCTTAAACTGTGTTTCAACGTTCTCATTTGTAGCATTGTACAAATAAGACTAGCATTACCTCAGAGGGTTTCTATGAGAATTAAATGATGTATTATTTGCAAAATGCTTAAATCAATTCCTTGTATGCGCTAAGAGCTATAAAAGTCTGTTAAAAAGAAAAACACATGTGTGAGCTCATTTCTACCTCAGGGCCTTTGCTCTTGTTGTTCTGTCTGGAATTCACCTTTCCTGACCCTCATGGCCAAAAGGTAGCCCATCTATCCTGGCTACACTCTATCTTGGTGCCCTCTTTTATTCTCAGGTACACACTTAGATGTATATTTATTGAATATATTTTGGTCATCTCCTCCACTAGAATGTAAACCCAGCAAGAGCAGGATCTATCCTATCTTTAGAAGAATGCCTGAGTAAATTAGTGAATGAAGGAATGCGGACACTGGGGTGGATCTAATTCACTGGTAATGCGAAGAGCAGGCATTAAAGTCCAGGCCTTTCGACAGAGACCCTTCCACAGGCTCCAAAGTGCTCATGGTTCAAATACAACCTTTGAGTTTGTTGTGGGTGAGACTTCACGGCTGGAGAGAGGTACACATGTTAGCATCCCCAATTAAGCCTTGTGCAATAAGAACCTTGCCTATAAACAAGCAAAGTGGCCTCGCCCTGAAAATCTAGAGCCTATGAAATTGCACTCCAGAGAATTACCTCGTTTGAATTCTCTCATTTCATTTCAGTAAATAGTTCATATCTATTTTATTTAGTCTAAAGCTTGTCTCTTTTCATTTTATAAGTTGCTGCCCCTCCAATCAGGGTCCCCAGTAATCACTCACCATGTGGGTATGAGAGATTAACCTCTGAGAATTTTCAACAGAATGAAACACGTGAGGACCATATCAAAGTGGGGAAGATATGTCTATCTTCCATAGAACACATGGCGCAGATTAGCAGTAAGAAGGCATGGGTCCCGGGGCAGTCTCGGTGCGTCTCAGTAGGACTCGACCTTTCTTTTTCTGTTAATCATCCTACAGATGTGTTCCATTTCATGGAAGATGAGACCTCCTCACCTGGAACGGCACGCCATCTGAGGGTGATGTGGATCAGAGAGCCACCTCCCTGTACGGATATATGTGCACGTGCAGTGTGGAGCCCCACAGACACGTGCACCCATCCCTGCGCATTTCAGATCCCAGTTGCAAAGTCGCTGACTGGGGAGCTGAGAACTGAAGTCAGCTAAAGGTCCACCGGGCATGCCTAGGCTCCTGACTGTCTGAGTCTAGGAGCGGTCACGGAAATGACTACAATATGATTTACGGTAATGTTTTTGGAACAAGGATATGATTTAATTTGAACTTTTCTCTCCGTTTCATCATCACGAGAGAGGCCACACGGCCCGTATAGACTTCCCCAGTCAGTGGTCTGCCTTCTCAAGAGTCCGTGGCAGTCCTGACTGAACTTAATTGGAAGAAACTTCACAGACGGTCCCCAAGCCTCAGGATAGGCCCTGGCTTTTTTTTTTTTTTTTTTTTAAGATTTTATTTATTTATTTGAGAGAAAGAGAGAGAGGACACACACAGAGGGAGAGGAAGAGGGAGAAGCAGACTCCCTGCTGAGCAGGGAGCCCAATGTGGGGCTCAATCCCAAGACCCCAGGATCATGACCTGAGCCAAAGGCAGACGCTTAATGGACTGAGCCACCCAGGTGTCCGAGAGCCTGGTCTCCTAAACCTCCACCTGAAGGTGAGGCAGGAACAGTGATCCTTCCTCACCTTCAGGTTCAAGAACCTGGAGACCCCCAGACCCTCATGCAACAAAGCAAGGCTCTGGGAAGCCCCAGGTTGACTCTAGGTAAGGCAAGCTCCTTATGAACAGTGTTCCACGGGGGCTGCAAACTTCAATGCAGTCTGGGTAGATGGCTCGCAATGGGTCAGGACATCACAGTTTGAAGTTTTCTGTTAGCCAGCACTTTGTTGTGGAAGATTGCCTAGCAGGTGTCAGCCAGGCAATACGATCCTTAGCCTCATTAACGTCCCCTGCAGGTCCACAGGGCTGTCCCCTCAGGACCACCAAGAGATGTTGCTATTGATTGAACAGCTGACTCACAGTCAGGGATCAGATTTACATCATTCAGCTGCTTTCTACTTCATGTACAGTTTAAGGAATTTGCTACATTTCCAGAATATGTATGCTTTGCTCACCAAGTTAAACTATCTCCTTCTGGTCCTCTCCCCTCTCCCCCCCAAACAGCTGCTAGGTGGCCCCACGTGAGTCTCAGACAGCTAGAGGAGGCTTCTCAAATGCTAATATGCATACAAACCACCTGGACGTGTTTTAAAATGCAGATTCTGATTCAGGAGGTCTGAGACTGTGCCTGAGACTGCATTTCCACCGGGCACCCGGGGAGTACAACACGATTGACCCAGAACCACACGTCACGCAGCAACTCTCTAGAGCTTCTGTATTGTCCCTCCTCAAATGCATCAAAATATAATCACCGAAAGTGACTTTGGACCACGAAGGTTCAAATGAGAGGGGAGGCTTGGTGTGCTCCCATCGTCAGGAGTATTTGCCATTTTAGAAAACTAAGAATACTTTGCCAAAGGGATGATGGTGTTCTCATGGAATTCTGGAGCTGGGTGGTTTAAGTTAAGCCCGGAACATCCTTCTCAAATCATCAGAAATCCTGACTATTGCCTGTATCCTGAGGCCCCATTTGTAATGAGCAGCCCCTAGCCATGAGGCCAGTGCCATCTGTGTGGCTGAAGCAGATACGAAGGGGAGGTAAGGGCCCCAGCATGACAGGACACAAGGTCCCTCTTCCTTCACACAATAATCTACCTGGATCTCTGCTGCCAGTCTCTTCTGCATTAGGCAGGACCACCTCTTCTGCAGGCTCAGATGATCATAAATTCTGCTTTAAGGCCTGTTCCCTGTATAGACATCACCAGCAAAAAAGGTAGCAAGGGGCAGGAAGTGGTTAAAACCAACTCATTGTTCTATCATCCAGAGCAGCTGACAGGGGAAGAGCATAAGTGAAGCACCCCTCCCCCCAAGTTGCTCTTCCCCCACCTTGTTCTTCTTAGGATTCTTTTATTTATAGCTAGGAAAAAATAATTACCTCCAGCTGTGTTTCTCAGTTGCAGGGCACTCAAGGCAGCACTTCCACCCACCGGGTCCCTGCTTGCTGAGCACACCCCTGGGAGGAACCTCCCGACCCCCTTCTCCACAGCCCTGTGACCTCCCAGCATTTTCTAGTCTTGCAGGGACTCAGGTTATCAGCCAGTGACCCTCCATGCGGGCCCTCTTTATGACTTGTCTGAGATCAATAGCTTAATTTCTTTACTCCATTGCATCATCAGATGAATGGGTTTGAAAGACAAAGAGCTCCCCTCTAGGTCCTTCTTGGAGTTATGACAGACCCTATGCGGTGATTAGATTAGCAGAGTGCTTGGTAGCCAGAGCTCTGAACACTTTCAGATGGCAATCCTAGTTTGCCAGTTCCTTAACGTCTCAGTGCCCTCATCTGTACGGTGTGGATGATAATAGCACCAGCCCCACTGGTGCAAGGATTACATAAATGCATGTCAAGTGTTTACTCACATGTTTGAGCAGACGAGGTATTCAGCACACAGTAGCAATTACTACATGGGTGGGTGAGGGAGGGAGAAACTGGAACCATAGAACTAAAGCAGGAAGAGAGGTCACCTCGGCCAGGGCATTGCCAACTTTAGGAAGCATAAGAATCACCTGGGAGCACAGATCGCTGGGTTTCACCCCAAGATGACTGCACTCAGTAGGTCGGAGTAGAGCCCATGTTTTGCATATCTAACAAGCCCCCACGTGATGCTTTTAGTACCAAGTAGCTAGACTAATCGCTTTTCTGATACAAGACATGGTCCCATGTCTCCAATTCCTGTAAGATCTTTTGGAAGCTCTGTTGGGCAACTCCTTTGATGGTAGAGGAAAGGAAATGAATCCTCGCTGGTGATCCATAACGAGTCATGACCTTTAAATATATTGCTTTATCCTCACGATACCTTATGGAATTACTTATAGTTGTTCTGTTGTTTTGTTTTCTTTGTTTTTTAAGATGATGAAGCTGAGGCTAAGAGGCCTTAGACACTTTCACAGAAAAAATCAAGGAGCCAGGATTTGAATCCAGTCCCTGAGTTCTTTTTTTTTTTTAAGATTTTATTTATTTATTTGAGAGAGAGAGGACACACAGAGAGGGAGAGCATGAGGGAGAAGCAGATTCCCCGCTGAGCAGGGAGCCCGACGTGGGACTCCATCCCAAGACCCGAGGATCATGACCTGAGCTGAAGGCAGACGCTTAACCGACTGAGCCACCCAGGTGCCCTGAGTCCCCGAGTTCTTCTGTCAGTGATGTTCAGTTGTATCTGGGAACGTGTACCTTACACTGCACTTTATTGATAGGGAGCCCTTAAAAGTTAGACTATATCTTTGTTTTCATACTGAGCTACAATCTGCCTAGTCATGGTTTCTGGATCTTCAGTAGAACTGAAAAGGACTTAATATTTTTAATATTATTTGGGAAGAGAGGGGACACTCATAACCTTTTTAAAGTGTGTAGGTCCCAACCACAGGTTTCTTTGTGCAAATCCTGACTCTCCCACTTCTTATGTGGGTGACTCTGGGCAAGGTTCTAACTGATCTGTTCCACCATTTTTTTTTTAAATCTGTAACATGAGAATACTACTAGTACCTTCATCAGAATAGTGAGTAAACAGTTTAATGCATATACAGAGTGACATGGCAATTTTAGCTTTTATTATTTCAATCCACAAAGATTTTGTAAAGTCTTCATAAAGTCCTTTGTGATTGAAGTCTTAAAAATTGGAGAGGTCAGAGTTTGTCCCCGTCTTTATGATACGACTACAGTGCACTTAGCAGTGTCTTTGAAGTCCTCGCTGCTGATTAGAGGTGCTGGAGAAAAAGAATATCAAGGGGGCGCCTGGGAGGCGCAGTCGTTAGGCGGCTGCCTTCGGCTCAGGGCGTGATCCCGGCGTTCTGGGATCGAGCCCCACATCAGGCTCCTCCGCTATGAGCCTGCTTCTTCCTCTCCCACTCCCCTGCTGTGTTCCCTCTCTCGCTGGCTGTCTCTCTCTGTCAAAATAAATAAATAAAATCTTTAAAAAAAAAAAAAAGAATATTAAGAGCAGCTGTGCATTTCGTCAGCAAGAAAACGGAGTTAAACGAACCAAGCCGCTCTATAGTTACTCTGTTTTCTGGCAAAAGTGATTCGGCTTCTTGTATTTTAAGGTAGAGAAATGGAGTCCTTGAGGTGTGAAAGGAGACCACCCATGCAAGTCCCAACCAGAGCCTCCTAAAACTCCAGGAGAGCCAAAGGAGGGGAAGATAAAAATATGTCATCATCAAAGGCACAGGGATATTTTACTGCTTGGCAAAAATCATTCTTTCAGTTAAAGAAATAACACAAATGATAAAGCAAAGGAACACAAGTATTATTTATACCTCGTGTCCTAGACTGATTGGTTTAAAAAAAAAAAGAAGCCTGAATTCTCCTCCCTTCCCTGGATGCTTGCCCTTGGCTATAAGACTTTTCAGTCCTTCCCACCAAAAGGTGGAGTCTATTTCCTCAATTCTTGATTCTGGGCTTGGCCATAAGACTTGTTTTGGCCACAAGGACGCAGCAGAAGTGATGCCATGCCAGTAGCACACGTGGGCCCAAGAGGCCCAGCGCTCTTGGTTGAACTTCGCCATCACATCATGAATAAGCCCAGACTAGCCTGCTGGAGAATGAGACACATGGCCCAGTCATCCTCATTGCCCCAGACAAGTGAGTGAGGACATCCAAGACCAGCCAGCCACATCTGTTATTGGGTGATTCCAGACTCATGAGCGAGCCCAGTCAAGATCAGTCAGGTCTGGTCCAGAACAGCAGAACCGCCCAGCTGATCCAGAGGCTCGTGAGACTCATGAGCAATAGGGTTCATAGGGTTCGTTGCTTCATCCCTCCGGGTTTTGAGCTGGCTTGTTTTTTCTTTCATAGCAAGAGCTAACTCAGACACCCCCTGTAGAGTTGGTAGGAATAAAACCTCAACAACCACCATATTAAGAGCAAGAATAGTACCACTTGTTAGTTTGAACTGCAGAAAATTGTTAGAATTCAACCATTTTTAACTTACAAAAACAGCAATTTCATGCGGGCCAACCTAATATTATTAGGTACTTCTCGTACGTCAAACACTATTTTATATGAATTATTCGTGTGATCTTCACAACAATTCTATGAAGTAAATACTACTATCTCCATTTTACCAGTGAGGACATATAGGCTCAATAAGTATCTGTCAGAAGAATGAATAAAAGAAAGGGCAACATTTCTCAAGGTCACATGACCCATACCTAGGGGGACAGGGATTAGAACTTAGATTGGATTGATGCTTCTGCCTACAAACTTTCTACAACAGGAAGCAGGTGTTACTGACATTTATGAACCGTTCACTAGGCATCGGCTGTTCTAAGACCTTTATGTACCTTATTCCGTTTAACCATCACATATAGCCTTGCAAAGTTGGTGTGATTTATGCATGGGGAAGCCAAGGCTCTCCAGCGCACAGTAATTTAACCAAGGTATTACAGAAAGTAAATGGCCAGGCCTGAATTTGAACCCAGGCAATGCTCCAGAAACTGTGGTCAACTCTACATGGCACCTTCAAGGAATGAATTAAGGACAAATGGAAGGAGAGAATGGGGTTTCTCATAAGCAGAACCCCAGTAAATGTTTTGCATCTCTGAACTTAAGCCTGTATTACCCCAGCTTCATTGTAGTAAAAATCGCATTTTATAAAGACTCTTTCTTTCTAGGAGGGCATGCATCGTCTTTTCTCATCTATTGCCAAATTATTACGCAGCAACTTTTGGGAAACCAGGTTCATCTCCTGGAGACTTGCGAGGAGACTGTTCTGCCAGGTCCTTGGAGAAGCCCCCCGGTTCTCCACAAAGCTGAGCCCTGCAGCCTGAGATTTCCACCACCGGTATCACACCTCTGAATTAAGTCACCATTGCCAGAAAGCCCTTGCAAAAATGCAGATGTGTTACCTATAAAGGTTAACATGAATTAATTTGTATTATGCAAATTTAAGTTAAGGGACGCAAACTTAGGGACCAATAGAGACCAGCCACATGAAAGAAAGGATGGAGTGAGCCCAGTGTCACGTGAGTGGGGAGAGTGAGGACTATAGCAAAGTAAGGAGTCCATTACCCCTCTAACTGGCGATGCTGGTACCAACATCAAGGCCATTGATAGAGACAGATGTTCTTACTTTACAAAAGATGCCAGACATCTAGATATTTTGGGGTGATTTCCCTTTAAAATGTTATGAGGGAAAACTGATACATTGGGCTTGGACTTGGTCTGCAGGTGGCTAGTTTGCAACGCTGGGCTTAGATCAATCTATCATTTCCTTAAGGGAGAACCACTCCAAGTGTTGTCCCTGCACCAGCAACACCAACAGCACCTGGAAACTGGCTGAGAATACAAGCTCTGTGGCCCCATCCGAGATTCCTTAATCCAAATCTCTGGGAGTATAAGCCAGGTATCTGGGTTTAAATCTCTAAAAGGTGATTCTTTTATAAATCAAGATATGGGTATTCTAGAAGCAGAAGTACCAGAGGAGCAAGGAGTCAAGGACAGGGTCTGGGGCTGACGGAGGGGAAGGGATCCAGCCCTCTGGGTCAGGAAAAGGAAGAGGAAAGGGAAGGTGTGTGACAAGACTGGGAAAGGCATTCTGAGAGTTCTGCAAACAGGACTGTCACCTGTGGACAGACTCTCAGTTGCTCCTCTTACAAAGCCAAGACACCAGGCTTTCTGAGGCTGGCACCTCCTCCTCTCCCAACTCCCAGTAAAGTGACACGGTGTTCCCATATCGGCAGAGCAGTGTCAGTGCTAAATCTGTTCCAAAGCATGTCTCTGAAGTTGTCACCATTCTCGACTAATTAGTCAAAGGCTTCCATCTGCCTCGTGGCTCACCACACTTCTCATATTAGTTTTTTATGCAAACGTGGTGATTGTAGGGAGGAATGATGTCAAGCAGAGTGATAGGTACCTCACCAGAGCCATAATAAGATCCATCCTTAAGGTGCAATCAGCAAAATCTCCAGAAAGGTCATGTTGAACCAAGCTTTTGTATTTGGGCTCCTCTGATGCTTAGAAATAACTTCAATTAGAGTCATGGGAGATGTCTGGAAAATATCTACTGACCTAATCTCCCTACTGTAATCTTAACTGTTTCAGAAGCTGGCCACCGAGCCAATCATTCAAAGCACAGTTCAATTAATTTCTCCTTCCTTCTTCTTTTATTCCCTCTCAAGTTTTTGCTTAGCCATGTAATCTTATTTTATCCTTTCCTTCTTTATACTATTTGCTGCCTTCTTTTTAAAGAAGCTGACTTATCTTTCAAGAACAAATGCCATTGTAGTGGTGACCTCGGGGATGATAAGGCAGTAGATTAAAACCCAGTAGCAGCTTGAAATGCTGGGGATGATTTGAAAGAGAGGGTCAATTGTCGAGTATTAATTCAGTAATAACTGGAGAGACATTATTCTTATTGCCCCCTTCCAGGCAGAACTATCTGGTGTCTCATGAAGTTCAGCGCCACTGTAAAGGGAAGTAAAACAAAAAATAGGATACAGGCCAATTCTGACTCCAACACTGACCCCACCTTTAGTTTCTACTTACAGATGTTTGCTGGGATAGACATTAGACTCTGGGTTCCGATCATTTCCTTCCCCCTGTGTCAGAGAGCTACGGCTGCATACGAAGCGTGCTAATACTTAATGGCTTAAAACAACTTCCATGTATTCAGCTGAGAATTTTGTGGGCCTACCCCACAGTTCTGCTGATTTAGGCTGGGCGCCGCCACGTGACTCCATCGTGTGGTCACCTGCAAGGTTGTCCGAGGGCCTACCGGTCTAGATGGCCTCACTTCCTGTGGACCACGAGCTTTTGGAGAAACTCATGAAGATGATAGACGCTGTTGGTTCCCTGCCCAAATTCCCTAGGATCCCTTCTGCTGGTTCCTTGCGCCTGTCCCCCAGCTGTGCATTGCTTTGCTGCTAAGGAGTGGCCCCTGTGACCCCTTTCAGAGGGTTGTCCTTGGGTTACTGCAGCTTCCTCACCAGCACTGACAGCTGGGAACTGCTGAGAGGTATACCCTCCCAGAGGCCGCTAGCCCAGGATGAAAACCCAGCTCCCTTACTTCAAAGGGGATAAACTCTGCAGCCTAACTGATGCCCTAGAACACTCCACAGGATCAGGCAGAGGCTAGGAATTTGCCATCCTCTTCCCTGCCCTTCCTGGCCCTCAAACCTCTCCTGGGAACACTTCCTTAGGACATTGGCTTGTCTCAGGGTCTGTTTCCAGAGATCCCAGCCTAAGAAAGCTGGTCTAACCCAACTGTCTTTAAACTGAGCACAGAGGGGCCCTGCCCTGTTCTGCGGGGTATGTATGTGGTTTCTTCACAAACGGTCACCCGAAGATAGTTTTCTAGCCAAAGAGAGTTTAAAATAAAAATCACCTCAAATGGCCCAGCCGTTTCTGTAGGTGAAAAGACAAACACGCAAAGAAGTAAAGCCACTCACTGGAAGGCACACAGCCTGGGAGGATAGAACAAATTCAGGGCGCCTTGGACCTGAGTCACATTCACTTGTGTCACTAAACTTGGAGACCCCCACTGGATTCCGGGGAGAGCCAGGGCCCTGAGAAAGGGAAGAGAGTTGTGCCGAGGGACGAGCCATGGGAGCTCCTTGGAGAGATGGTGTGCTGCCTGGTTCATGAATCCTTTCATAATGCCATGACATCTTTAAAATTTAAAGAAAGAAAAAAGAAAAAGAGCCACGGTGTCTGCATTCTGGGAAACTGAGGCTTCAGAACTGGCCCTGCCCTTGTGGTCGTCCCTCCCCACACCTACACCCCTCCATCTCTGCCTTCCCCAAGTCCCCACCCTTGCCACCTCCTCCTCCTCTCTCTCTTCACTTGCCTTCTGCCCCTCTTCCTGCTTCCTCCTTTCCCCACCACCCCCTCCCTCCCCACCTTCCTCCTCTTAGCCTCTCTCCTGCATCCCGCTTACCTCCTCCTCCCCCTTCTCTCCCTCTCTCTCCAGCTCACCGTCTTCACCACCATCTCGATGAGTACAGCTAGCTTCTCTGCGATGCCTTTCCTCCGAAGAACTTCCCTTCTACTCATTGCTGTTTGTTTTCACAAGTGAAGACTTGTGAGCCAGCGATGGGGCACAACACACCAATCTGGACCGTGGGTAGGTCCCAGGCGGGCTGCACTTAGCATCACTGCCTCGGGGAGACTCAGGGCCCTAACAGAAGCGCTCCCTCCCGCCGCTGCGCTTCTCACCGGAGGCATTTTATTGGCCTTTCAGTTCACAGATCCGCAGGGCGTGATTTATCGAATGTGAGATCGATGTGAAAATACTGTCAGGCTTCTGGAACTAGGAAGATATTTAGATCACTCCACTCACGTACATCATATTTATGAAAGGAAAAGGAAGTGGGTGGATTATAAATGAGAAAAACCTGGAAGAAAAAATGCCATCCTTTCCAAACTCAGTCTTTTTACCAACTTCTTTCCAAAAAGCTGAGCCTATCGGTAAATACCTTACGTAGGTCGCATGTGACAATTTCTGGCTCCTTTGCAAAAGAGGCAGCCTTCAGGATTTCCACATGGGCTCCCCCAGATCTGCCCACACCCCCAGATTCTGCCCCTCCCCAGCTCCCACCCCAGGCAACCACCAAGTCCAACGCCGGAATTGAGAGCTCAGGGAAGTCAGAAATCTTGCGCCTCTCCATCTTCCTGTAGATGCGGAAACCAAGGCCCACAAAGGCAAGGGCTGGCTACACAAGAGATTCCAAGAACCAATCTAGGATTAGCACTGGTCTGGGAGTCAAGAGTCCCAGGTGTGGGTCCCAGCCCCACTAAAAGTTTGCTTTGTGACCTCAGGTCAGTCACTGTGCCCTTGGGGCCTCAGTGTGGCTGATTTAAAAAATGGCCACCATTATTCATGCCTCCCCATATCCATGCTCCTTGCGTGTGACTCAGCTGTATCTCCCAGCAAGAAGAGGAGTCTATTTCCTGGCCCCCTACTCTGAGCTGGCCATGTGATTGCCTTTGGCCAACAGAAGGCAGCAGAAGTCCTGAGACTAAGCCTCGGGGGTCTTGCACACTATGGCTTCCTTTCTTGGAGCCCTGCCCAGCCATCATGTGCGCAAGCCCAGGCTAGCCTTCCAGGGGATGAGAAACGACTGGGAACCTAAATGACCCACCCTGCCGAGGCCGTCCCAGACCAGCCAGTTCTCAGCTGAGGGGAGCTGCCCTCAACCACACAAATTTAGCCCCAGGAGACAATAAAAACTGTCCAGCTATGCCCATCCCAAATTTGTATCCGAGGGTATCATGAAATAAATAAATGGTTGTTATTTCAAGCAGCAGAAGTTAACTGGCGTATTTGGTTTCTTCATCTGCACAAATGCACAAAAAGGCTGGGACCTAAAGATCTCTTTTTGCAGGTGCTTTTTGATATACCGAATCCATAAAAGGTGAAGGCCTAGAGCTAAGCTGTCCATTAGGGTAGCCACTAGCCACGTGTGGCTATGAAGCTTCACAGTTCATTGAAATACATAGAAGTAACAAGTCAGCTCCTGAGTCGCACCAGCCACATTTCAAGTTGACAGGCACGTGTGAGTCGTGGCCGCTGTCTGGGACAGCACAGGTACAGAATGTGGCCGTAATCCCAGAAGGACACGCCAGAGGGTAGCATCCTGGTGCCTCCGTGGTAGCAAGCGTCAGAGCTGAACACGCAAGGAACGTCGGACCTCCTGACCTACCACATCTACACTCACTCCCCCAACACATGCTGCTCCACAGCAAACAGCCCTCACGGGCCCTCTGAAAATTCCAGATCTGTTTTGAGTCTTCAGTTTTACCTGAAATATCAAAACCCTCAAGGAGTCCTTGGATTGACTGCAAGCAATTCCAGTGTTGTAGTGAGAGAGGAGAACGAGACTCTTAACAAGGTAGGAAAGTCTTCAGACGGATGCCAAGCTGTTCCTCCTTCAGGGGATTGCCCTAGTTTTTATTTTAAGCATTTTTTTCCATGTTGATAGGGTTGATAGCTGACTTTATCTGCATTCAATCCTTAAAGAAGATTGACGATTGATTTTTTTTTTTTTCCCTCTTGTGTGTATGTGGAAGGTTTCCTCCCAATTCTCTTTCTACTTTTTTCCCCCTCCAATGCCCAGGGCTTCCTCTGACTTCAAAGAACTAGAAAAGACTCAGAGGAAAATGGGTATCTGACCTAATTAAGCATATAGATTAAGATTTTCTCTCGTGGTTGATAAAAAATTCCCTTTTCTTCACAAGCCTCATTCTGATTTCCTGGATGAAGGAGAGTTGGAAAATCACCTTCCTGCTGCCCCTCGATGAAGTATTGTCCCTGCAAGGAGCCGGAAGCAGGGCGGGCAGGTGGGGCCCATGGGACAGCAGCGGCAAGAGGGGGCCATTAGCAGAGATGTTTGGGGACTGCACTACCTAGGTCTGAATCCCAGTTCAGCCACCTCCTACTTCTGGTGGATCCTTGGTCTAATTACTTAATCTTCCTGAGCCTCAGGTTACACATTTGGAAAATGAGGATGGCAACTGTTCTTACCTGGTAAGGGTTTGATGACTGAATACCAGAGAAGCCTTGAGAACAGTGCCTGCAAGAGCTCAGGGTAACCAAAGTGGACATGCTAGTGACCTGTCCAGGTTCTCAGAGACCCAGGCTACCACTTCTGTGCCCCCATGAGCTCCTGTAGGCTTTGCTGGAACAGCTTGCACCTGAGACCTTCTTCTGAGGCCTGCCCCTGGGCTACTGGAGCCACCTTACCCGCAGGAGCAGGGAGCCGGCCTGGCAGGTGTTACCCCAAGCAGACAGTAACACTGGCAGCCACAGTCAGAGAGCCCGGTCCCCTTGCCTTCGGCAGATAGACAGAGAGCTGTAACTCACACTCCAGAGCTGCCCTCGGCATCAGGTTGAGCCTGGGGCTTTGCCTTGCTTGGCTTCTTGCCGTTTTCCGTTTTCCGTCTGGCTTCCCCTACTCCCTGCTTCCCTCTGAGAGCACTTCCCCAGTAAATCACTTGCACGTGAATCCTTTCAGGCTCTGCTTCCAGGGATTCAGACCTCAGATAGCAACTATTATGATGATGATGATGATTTGATGAGGGAGCAGAAAGCAAGCTGAGGACAAAGGACAAGCTGACCACAATCCACCCCAGCCTCCCTCCCCCATGAGTTATGTGTGACATTCCTCAGGAACTCCTGGCTGCCTTAAAACTAAGCAAAGGGAAAAACGAACAGAGATCACAGTCCTGCAAGACCTGAGTCTCTATCAGGTTACCAGTATCTTAGTGATTTACAAGGAAAAAGCATTCTTATCAATTGCCTAACTTTCAGAGACCCCTAACTCAATTTCTTGGAGCCTTAACATCACCCTCCCCTCCATAGTGATGTGGGAAACAGAGGTAGAAGGGAATGTAAATAAAATAAAATTTCCTTATAACCTGTAGCCCACTGACAAATAGTTCAGGCAGGCAGAGTATATAACATTCCTCCCGGAAACTCCCAACTATCATAATGTTAATGCTTTGCTAGAGGGAAAAAATGACCTTAGCTTGACAATAGCAAGGCCTCCAGTATCCTGAGAGTCTTCCTTAGCATATGAAAGCCCTTTGTCCTGACCTCCTGGACTCCCAAGTATATAATCAGTCACCTCTCACAACCCTGGCAGCTCTTTCTGCCCCTGGGTCCTGTCGCCGTGCTTTTAATACAATCACCTTTTTGCACCAAAGACGTCTCAAGAATTCTTTCTTGGTCGTCCGCTCTGGACCTCACCAACATTCCAAAACTACATCATTATTTATTTTTACTGTTATTGTTACTAGTTTTAGTATCCCATTCATGCCCTAAAAAACGATTTTGCTCCCTATACAAGGTGGTGCTCACCATGTCTCTAAGTATACACAGATCAGTACTTTACAAAGCACTTCGCTTTTCCCATTTCTGTTCATTGTTATGACCAGAGGCTCCTGGGAACAAGAGATTAAATGAGAACTCCAGTCCATTCCCTCTTCTCTTTTCCTCCCCTGGCTACTTTCAGCAAAATCGGGACCTCCTATGCAATAAACAGATACCTCAGACCATAAAACTCAGCCTCTCAACCCTCTTCCAAACTGCCATCACCTGGGCCCCAGGAGGCATACATTCTAGCACGGTCCACCCTGAGAAGGACAGACCCTGGGAAAAGACTCCCCCCGCCCCCCACACACACCCTGGGTAGCAATGGTTCTCAATCACAAGCCTACTTCAGAATCCCTGGAGGGCTTGTAAAAACACAAATTGCTGGGCCTCAGTCCCAGGGGTTCTGCTCCGGTAGGTCTGGGGGTGGGGGGACTCATGAATGGCACACCTAACAGATGCCTAGGCGAGGCTGCCACCGCTGCTGAGCGGACCCCATTGGGGTAGCCTGGGCCTGCAAGACGCCTGGCTCCACGGAGATGGGCACAGCTGGAGGAGGGGTGGAGACAGGCTGTCCCCGCAGTGCAGGGTCCACAGCAGGGCCTGGTTGTCTGGCTCTTGAGTGATAATGTTCTTGGCCAGCAAGAACATCTGCAGTCATGCAGGGACTTAGGAAAGGCAGAGTCCACGGCCCGGCAAAAGCTGGGCGTACCAGTTTGCTGTGGCTGCTCTAACAAATGACCCCAGACTTAGCACAAGACACAAATCTGTATTTCAGTTCTGGAGGTTCCAAGCCGCAAACAGGTCTTGGGCTAAAGGCAAAAGCTGTGTCCTTCCTGGCGGCTCTAGGGGAGAATCCATTCCTTGCCTTTCCAGATTCTAGAAGCTGCCCCTCTTCCTTGGTTCGTGGCCATATCAAGCCAACCTCTGCTTCTATCATCCCATCTCCTCCGAGTTGGACCCTCCTGTCTCCCTCCCAGGTCACTTTTTCTCTTCAAACTCTGCCCAGCCGCCATGTGAACAATCCTGGGCTAGCCCGTGCAGGACGGAACGCCACATGGAGTGGAGATGAGCTACCCCACCCGACATCACCAGGACCAGTTAGCCTCCAGATGACCTTCCAGATGTCTGCCAATGCTTGTGGGAGCCCAGCCAGACTTGTGAGAAATAATACATGTCTGCTGTGTTAAGGCGGTACATTTCGGGCGGGTTTGTTAGACTCAGTGGATAACAGACACCCACACCGAGAGGAGGGAGAGTGTGTGGTGACCTGGTTACATTCAACCCGGTCCAGTCTGCAAATGCCTCTTTCACGGCCACCACACAATACATTAAAACTCAGAGGAAATTTTACTTTAAATTTCAGACTTCTGGGGCATCTAGGGTTAAGCATCTGGGGCGTTCTGGGGCATCTGGGCCATCACTTGGTTAAGCAGCTGCCTTCGGCTCGGGTCATGATCCCAGGGCCCTGGGATTGAGCCCCGCAGGGAGCCTTCTTCTCCCTCTCCCTCTGCCACTCCCCCTGCTTGTGCTCTCTTGCTCTCTCTGTCAAAGAAATAAATAAAATCTTAAAAAATAAATAAATAAATTTCAGAGTTCTGGTTTATTTTGAATATTAGGAGAGCAGCCTGGAAGGGAGCATGAGGAGGCCTTCTGGAATGCTGAGGACGTTCTGTTTCTTGATCCGGGTGCTGGTTACACTACAGCTGTTTAGTTTATAAAAACACATCAAGCTGTACACTTAGATATTAGTCTTTTCTGTAGATATGTTATACTTTAATTAAAAGTCAAAATAGGGGCACCTGGGTGGCTCAGTCGTTAAGCGTCTGCCTTCGGCTCAGGTGATGGTCCCAGCGTTCTGGGATCGAGCCCCGCATCAGGCTCCCTGCTCAGTGGGAAGCCTGCTTCTCCCTCTCCCACTCCCCCGGCTTGTGTTCCATCTCTCACTGCCTCTCTCTCTGTCACATAAATTAATAAAATCTTTAAAAAAAAAAAAGTCAAAATAAAGAGGCACCTGGGTGGCTCAGTCAATTAAGTGTCCAACCCCTGGTTTCGGCTCAGGTCATGACCTCAGGGTTGTAAGATCGAGCCCCAAGTCAGGCTCCATGCTCAATGCAGGGTCTGCTTGAGATTCTCTCTCTCTCTCCCTCTGCCCCTTCCCCTGCTCATGTTCTCTCTCTCTCTCAAATAAATAAATAAGATCTTTTTTTAAAAAGTCAGAATAAAGTGAAATAAGGTAAAATAGGGCTGTTGCTCAGTCCAGGCCTACGAACAGGATGAATTTAGCTCCCTGCTTTGGAAGCCTGAGAGAGTCGAGAACTCCCCAATCAGCCACAGCTCCCGCCTTATCCTGTTGTCCTACGCTTGGCTCATTATAGGCACCTGCCAATGTGGCCAATTATGAATAATATTTAATAATCATTAAATTATTATCTCTTTTAAGCATGTTATGGGAATACCTTTTACACAAATTATTATTATGTGTTCACTCATCTCTAAGTTTCTGGCTTCGCTTTCTTTTTTTTAAAACTATTTTGACAGTAACCATTTTTGACAATAACAATTGGCCCCCTCATGCGGTGCGTAGTTGAAAGGCACACCACGACTATAATGAGGAATCTTACTTCCTGGCCTCCCTTGGGTCCAAGTGTAGCCCTATGACCAGGTCTCTCCAGTTGAATGTGAGTAGAAGGTGGTGAGTGTGCCTTCCCTTCCAGGCCTGGGGTTAAGAAGCAGTTGGAGGCGATCTACAAAGACTCCAAGGCCAGGGTATGTCAGCTGGACAGAGCCTGGGTCCGTGAATCAATATGTGGTAGAAAGCCATTTGCTGATTGGAACACGCAAGCTGGAGTCCTAGGTGAGTAAGCAATAACATTCTATTCTGATAAGCCACTGAAATACATTTATTTCTGCTGCTAGAGCTACCCTGATTAATACACTATTTCATCCCATGGTTATTCATGCATTCACTCATTCAATAAATATTCATAAAATCTTCTCATAGGTAAGGCACTGTGCCAGCTTTCTGCCTTCAAGGATTTTATACACTGGCTTTAAAATAAGGACAGGCTACTACGGTTTGTTTGCCTTACTGTGGGGCAGACCATGTGTAAGTTACATTACAGACATTATAACATGTGATTCTCACACTTACTACAATACAGGTGTGATAGTCCCTGACTTATAAATGAGTTACCTGAGGTTTACTAAGTCTGGGAACATAGAACTTTCTGACTTAAACAACTGTGTTTTTCCCAAGACATTATACCACTTCCTAGAAGGGGCATAAGACATATATCCAAGTACTTAAGGCAAGTGCTTGAGGATTAAGTGGCATGAGAGAGCAATGCTGAAATGCTGAGCATAGTCAGTGATCACTAATTATTTTTATATTCATTCTTCCTCCCAGCGAGGCTGCCCACTGATTCATCTACTTCTGTCTGCAGTGGGGCTGGGCCCCATCCTTGACTTCTCTGATGGTGATTCTTAGGGGGACAGAGAGGTCCAGTAAGTTCCACATAGCCATCAAAGTACGATGTGGAAAAAAAAAAAACAAACTGCGAAATGTGGCAAAAAAAAAACCCTCCAGGAGTAAGGACTCAGTGAGTCAGTAGCTGATGCATTGCTCTGCATCGAGTGACTATTCTTGCTGTTGTTTTTTTTAAAACTCCCTTTATTCCTCTATGAACCCGTCTTGGTGAAGCCTGGCTGGATAAGCCTGCATGTGATGTATGAAAAACCACAGAGAGCATAAAGCAATCTTGTGCGTTATCCTCATTCAGCCATTCAACAAATAATAATTCAGTATATCCTCTGTTCCTGGTGACGTGCCCAAATTTCCTGCATCGCTTAATTAATTTCCTGCACATGGTACTCAGGAATATTCCCAGCATCCTAACTTGGCGTAAAATCGAAGGCTTTGCATTGCCTTAGATGTCAACACCAGGGGGAAAAGAACCGCGTGCCGTTAACAGCACACAAGATCTTCAGATCTGACACCTTTCCCCGAGACTGGATTGGAGTCTCATGGAAGTGGACAACCCATGGACTTCAAGGCTTCCTGTCTTCGTTAAAAGAGATACAAATGGCTTCCCCAGTGCATCTTCTCAGGGGAGCTGCTCAGGATAAAATGCTGAGATTGCATGAATCCGTCTCCAGGCAGAAACTCAAGGCAGATGCCATTATTTCTTCATGTCATCTTAATAGACTTGCTTTAAGAAAACAGTGGCATGTTTGTGCCAGGGTCCTTGGTATTTTAAATTGGCTTCTGTAATGACGCTTTATGATGGCAGAATATGCTAGCTGAGAACCAAATGTTCCTTTGACATTTAACGAGAGTTCCTTTTCTCCTAGTGACTTATCCTTCCCTTCTGATGCACGCCTTTACTTTGGGCCTGGCTCTGAAAAATCTCTGTTTCCTCTGCTCAGCCGTCAACAAATAGTTCTGGGCACCCGTTATGTGCCAGGCCCTGAGCGGGGCTCTGGGGATATGGTGGTGTGTTGACGGCAGTCACTGCCCCTGACTTTTAAGGGGCTCACCACTGAGGCTGTGTTCTGCTAAGACACTTCTCCATCCCTTAATTTGTCCACGCCCCTCCTAGACAACAACTCCTTGAAGGCTGCTTGGGTTTTGTCTACCTCGCTGTCCCTAGCAAGAATTCTTGTGGCTGGCTTGTGGGGCAAGGGCAGGTGCTCAGCTCACGGCATTGAACGAATAATTGCATGTTTGGCAGGACGGTTTGCCTGGATATTATAAAAAGAACACTCTACTTTGTATCTCACGCAAACAGCCTCAGTTTTGTTGCCTAGGGCCCAGAGATGAAGAATACAAGGATTGAAATAATTGCCCAGAAAGTCTTATTTCTCTTCTATAAGGGAAAAGATATTTATTTATTCATTCATTCACTCAACAAATATTTATTGACTGACTGCTATGTGCCAACACTGTTCTAGGTCTAAGACAGACAAGTCATTGACTAGCAGAGCTAACCTACATCTTTGAAGGAATGACAGGCTGTCGGTAAATAAATCAGTAAATAAAAAATGTAATTTCTGACCATGATAAGTACTGCTATGAAAAAGATATGAAGCAGAGTGTTCCCATTACTACTGCATCATAACAGACCACCCCCAAAATGAACGGCAATAGGTGAATCATTTGATGATGCCCGTGGATTCGGTGGTTCAGGAATTTAATGGGACATGGTGCAGATAGATTGTTTCTGTTACGATATCTACACCCTTATCTGGAAAGATTCTAAGACTGGGGTACTTGGCTGGTGTAGGCTGAAATCCTTCTGAAGGCATCTCGTGTGAATGTCTGGTGGCTGATGCTGGTTGTCACCTGGGACACGGGCAGTGAGTGCCGTCTGGAGCACTGGCCCGTAGCCCTTCTATGTGGCTCAGGCTTCCTGCCAGCATGGCAGCCTCAGGGTAGCTGGCCTTCATTCCTGCTGGCTCAGAGCTCCAAAAGCAAGTGTCCCAGCAGACGCTGCGGAAACTCTATCACCTTCAATAACTTGACTCCCCGAAGTTACGTGAGTTATGCAGTGTCATTTCTGCTACATTCTGTTGGTTTTAACAGTCTTCGAGGTTGGCCCAAGGTCATGGGGTGGGGACTTCAGCCCCATCTCAGATGAGAGGAGTGTCAAAGAATTTGTAGACATGTCATAAAACTGCCATATATGATAGTGACCAAGAAGTCAGAGAAGACGATTCACAGAAGGTCAGTTTTGGCCTAAGATAGAAGTGACGAGAAAGCCATCCATACAACAGTATGGGGAAAATGCCTTCTAGACACACCAGCCAGAGGAAATACAAGCATTTTGTCCAGCCCCCGAGAAGGGAGCCCTCCCAGTGCATTCTTCCACGTCAGGGCCATGAGTCTGTCTGCCTAAGTTTGAGGCTCGGTGTTCAGAAACTCACCTTCCCACAGATACAAGCGGAAGTCTCCATCACCAACGTTATTTTAGAAGAACATCTACCTCCATCTGCCGTTTATTAACTCTTACTTCGCAGTTGATTCAGAAGTAGGTGGGAAGGGGAGCTTCTCTTTATTGTCCCTCCCTCACCACCCAAAAACCTGCAGCAACTGGAGAACTGGTCCAGGAACCTGGAGGCACGTCGAGGGAGTGTAATTGGTGGGTCACAGTAACAAATGGAGATGCTTAGGATGGGTCTCCGACACAGGCATGGGATTGTGAACACAGCAAATTACAGATGCTTATGTTGGCCCTGGGGCTTGGTTTTACTATACCGTGATTGGGCCCTGAGTGCTGTGATCTAGGCAGATAGCTCTAAGCCAAAAGTGCCAGCCCCACAAGATTTCACCTTAGCGGAGGCTTTGTCCGTTGGTGAAAGATGTATCTTGGAGGCAAGGGTAAGCAAAAGTGAGTGCCACAGCAAGGGTGCTGACCTTTGCTCCAAGGCACAACCTTAATCATATGCCAAGTGCACAGCAAGGACCAGCCAACTGGCAGGGGCCTAAGAAGCAAATACTGTCCTGGACTCAGCAAGGAAAAGCCTCAGCAAAGGTAGGGCTGCATGGGTGGCCTTAGGCGCATGCTGAAAGCGATACGTAGCTTGTTCCAGGAGAACATCTGTGCATCCAAGGGCCACTTGGGGAAGATACTATGATGCCCACAGTCCAGTAGCAACCCACTGTGTCAGTTATCTGGTGCTATATAGCCAGTCTGAAAACTTGTGGATTAAGATAGCTGCTTATCATTTTTCACGAGTTTATGAGTGGATCTGTTGATCTGGGCTGGGCTGGGCTTGGCTTATCTCAGAATGACTTGCTCATGTGTCCACTGTCTGCTAACTGGTCAGCTGGGGGCTGGCTGCTCTAGAATGGCCTCAGCCGGAAGGACTTGCCTCTGTTCCACTTGTTTGTCAGATGTCTCCCGCAGGTTAGTCTGGACTTGTCTCAGCAGTGGCAGGGATTAAGGACAGGAGTAGAAATATACACATGCTTTTCAAGTCCCTGCTTGTGTCTGCTGTGCTACCACCTCCTCGGCCAAAGCAGAGCACATGGCTGAATGCAGAGCCAGTGTGGGCACCTGCTGTAACCGAGATACTCCTGCCACCGACCTGCCCTCTAAGGCAGTAGGACTTGTCACCCACAGGGCTTTCATCTTGTTGAGTGGGGAGGCAGCTGGGGCTTATGGTGACTAACTTATGACAACCAAGAAGAGATTAAGAACTTTCACCAGCGGGTTCCCACTCACCCTTCCTCCTTAAACACTCTCTTTTAAATCAATGGTGACGCCATATATGAAGATTACCACATTGAAGCACAGACATTAAGAGCTGGCCCCAGTGCCCACACGTCTTGGTCCAGAGCTGGCTGTCCTCTGCCCAGGCCAGGGTCATGAAAGCTCAGTGGCATGCCTGTGAGCAAAGGCTTTGGAGATGACAAGCCCTGTATCCTATGCCAGCTCTGATCTGACCTATTTAGTGTCTTCAGGTTCAAGTCCCTTGTATTTAAAAAAGGGAAGAAAAGCACAATGGCAGGCACTCAGTAAGTGCTCAGTAAGTGATGGTGTTTCCCATTATTATTATTATCTGGGAAGACAACACAAGGATTTCTTAAGAGTGGATGGAATGGGGGACCCTGAGTGGCTCAATCGGTTAAGCATCTGCCTTGGCTCAGGTCATGATCACTGAGTCCTGGGATCAAGCCCCGCATCAGGCTCTCAGCAAGTCTGCCTCTCCCTCTCCCTCTGCGATCTCTCTTGCTTTTGCTCTCTCTCAAATAAATAAATAAAATCTTAAAAAAAAAAAAAAGAGTGGATGGAATGAAAACAGAGTGGGGCAAGGAGACCTCATTAGCAGTGACAGGTATTAATGTAGCTGATTCATTGACAGTGGGAAGAACTTGATGACTATTTAAGCCCAAAGTCTTTATTGAGATGAAGAGACACTTTCAAGAAGGAGAGGAATCACATGCATTTGCCTGATGACAGGCTAGGAAAGGAAGAGCTGACTGGTTGATCTGAGACAGATGCTGACACTTCCCTTTTTACTGTCATGCCCCCAGAAGAGGCTTGATGGAAAAAGACCTCAGGGATTGGGTCCTTAGGCTTGGGGGCATATAAGGGGTAATGATATTCCAGGACCACTTTTTCCTTAATAGGGAAAAACTTATACTGGAAGACTAAACAGCCTGAGAGTGTAGATACAGAGCTTCTGAAATTGGATAGGACTTGTATCAACCCAATTAACAAATGACACAAGGGACTGAGTGCAGGGAGCCACATATAAAGGTGTATACTGTACCTGCATAAGGGCAGAGAGAGCCATTCATACCATAGACTATGCAAACAGTGATCTTTGATATTGTGCAGTTTACAAGCTACACAGATGTACATGGTCACCCTGCTTAGGTGGAAACTTATAAATTTTTAAGCTAATGTGGAAATTATCAGACATCCTTTGTTCTTAGTCCTTTGTCTTTGAAACATTGGTAACTTTCTCTTGACTGTGCTTAACACAAACTTGATGCAACATTTGGGATAGTTTTTCGATCAAACGAATTTTTCCTCCTGAGAAGTAGGGCCGACTGAGTTTCTGTATGATTTCCCATGCTCTCTGAGAGTATTTCCATCCATGTTTGATTTCCCATCACAGTGGAATGAAAATGACACTTTGCACCTTCCCAGTTGGATCACATAATTTCACTACTTCTGTTGATATTAATGCCATACTCTAAACTTCTTGCATCTTGAGTTCAAGTCAATCAAATACGCTCCTTCTTATTCTTCACTTGAACTTGCTGAAGTCTGTATATGACCTGTAGATGAAGGTGGAGAGTGCTTCTGATTTAATCAACAAGGGTTCTGTCCTAGAAGTCCTTATGTGACTTGCCTAAGGCTTCACAGCCATTCAGGAGTACCACTGGGTCTAGAAGCTATACCCCTGGCCTTCTACTCAGGGTTCTTTCCCATGGAACTTAAAATTATTAATACATCATCTAGCCAGTGGTGACTACACTAAGCTTTATATATCCACTTACTGTTTAAATGAATGGTAACTAGAGTAGACATTCGACACTTGAGCAAGATATGTCCCAAGGCCCTTCATGAATCTACCAATCTTCAAATGCTATTAAAGCTATAATTCTCAAACTGGCTAAGGAGGATGTGAGTTCAATGTCCCTTAAAAATTTTTGTTGGAATCATGAAGGATTGTGTTTAGTTCAAGAAAAGCATATTCAACATACCAATAGTATTTTTAACATAAGCCATAGAACACAAAGGTCAATAAAACTGTGGCAGAAATAGAAAATAAATGGAGAGAGCATTTCAAAAGACATAATTTAAAAAAAAAAACAGCCTGAGTAACTGTCTACTAAAACATATAATTTTTTCCATAAGAGACAGTAAATTATAACTGAAAATTTTAAGTCACCCATTCAGACTCCTTACTATTCCATAAATATAGTATTAAAGTTACAGATGTGAACTTCTGTTGAGTAAGATATTTCACTTTTTAATGTATAGTTAACTTTGACTTTCTGACTAGGAACTGTCTCCTACATATCTATGCATTATTTTCATAGAAGCACTAGCAGCTGAATTTGGGGGAGGAGGTACAATTTTAAAGGAGAAGCAAAGTATTGTTCTGTTGAATTGCAGTTGAATTTCTCCAAAGAGAAAATTCCAATCACACAGGCTGGAATGATATCAGAATTTATTGGCTTATGCATCTCTAACGTCCACGGGGTGGTGGCTTGATCCAGATGTCCACAGGATCATGAGAGCTGTGACACATTTCTTCTGCAATTCTTTTGGTTCTGTCTTCCCTTTATGCTGTCCTTGTCCTCGTGCTGTCTTCCCTCGTGATAGCAAGAAGGCTGCAAGCAGCTCTAGGGGCTTCCATCCACTTTCTTGTTCGTATCCAGAAGTGAGACAAAGAGAGTCTTGATCTTGACATTTCACTCTGACCCTGGTAGACAGTAAAAATGGCCCCAGTTCTCCACTTCCACCTCCCAGAAACCATGCCTTTGGCAACTGTGAGCTTGTAGTTCCCCTCATCATGAAGTGGAGTCTGTGTCCCCACCCCCTGAATGTGGGCTGGCCTCATGGCTCTTTTGCCAATAGAATAAGGTAGAAGTAACAAGGTGCCAGTTCGGGGCCTAGGCCTCAAAAGAATAGCACATTTTCACTCTCATTTGGATTCCTGTCTCCACTAAGAACAAACTTTGGCTACCCTGATGGGCAATGAAAAGACCACATGGAGTAGAAATAAGCTATCTTGGTTGAGCCCAACCTAGACTAATCTCCAGCCAACCTAACTCCATACACATGAGAGAGCTCAACCTGGAGGAGCTGGGCCACGAGCAGACCCGAAGCTGACTACAGACACACAGATAAGCCAAACTGAGATCAGAAAAACCACACAGCTGACTTGCAGAGCTATGGCAAATGCTTATTGTTTAAAGCAACTCTGAGTTTTGGGGGTTGGTGTTACATAGCAATAGCTAAATGGTACCCAGATTTTCTAAGTTTGCCTTGATTACATTGTTTTAAGCCACATGGTCACTCCTAAACCAATGACAGTGGTTGGATCTAATGCAATCAGGGCCCACATTGAGCTGTAATGGGGAAGTAGAAGGGGAAACCTGGAAGAGCATACAAATTATTAGGAAGTGGAGAGGAGAAAGGTGGGGATAAATGCATCATGAGCAAACAACATATCTGCTACCATCACTGCCAAAGAATTCCCAGGTGGGTGATGACAGAATTAGACGAGGGTGATAAGGTGGCCCCACTGGGTTGAGCCTCTTACCCTTCACAGCACATTCAGATTAAATGTCCTGTCTCGGCAAAATTACAAATTACTAACTTCCCTGAAATCTCCTTAAAATTCTTGAAACCACAATGTCAAATCCACGAACGTCAAAGTTTAAAGTACTTATGTTCTCTCGCACTCCATATAAAATATATTAATAGAGCAAATCCCATGCTTTTAAGCTCAGAAAGCCTTCAAAGAAGAGAGCTGACAGCACTAAGTAGGGCACATTTTCCCACGAGTATCCACTATAGGCCCATAACTTACACAGCTTTTTCTCCAGGTACTTTCTGCAACAAGGGATTCCTCCTGCAATACATACAGTGATGAAACCACTTTGTAACTCTGTTTGGAGGTAAGTTAGCACACCAAGTTTTGCTTAAAAATGCTTTTAAAATGTCGTGTTCTAAAGTCTTTTTGAAATGCAACTGGAAAGGGATGAAAATCATCCTTTAAAAAAAAGGAATAAGAAAAACCATATGCAATAGAAGCATACTAACCAACAGGTAGAAATATTACAAAAGAACCATCAAATATAAAATCAGTAATGGCAGTTTGACTTCAAAGAGCCAAGAGCTACTACTAAGGGAAAGGGAGTAGTGTTTCCTTTCAATCAGGGGTAAAGATAATCATGGATTTCTGCTAACAAACATCCCATGCTCTGCATTTTCTTTTTATTTTTTTAAGATTTTTTTTATTTATTTGAGAGAAAGAGCGACAGACAACATGAGTGTGGGGGTGGAGGGGATGGGGAGGAGCAGAGAGAGAGAGAGAAGCAGGCTCTCCACTGAGCAGAGAGCCAGATGGGGAGCTCGATCCCAGGACCCCGGGATCATGACCTGAGCAGAAGGCAGACACTTAACTGACTGAGCTACCCAGGTGCCCCCCCATGCTCTGCATTTTTTTTTTTTTAATCTCCCTTCTGCTTTTGTAAGAAAAAGAGCCAAGGAATGTATGTGCTGAGAGAAATGATCTACAGTTCCTAAAAACCCCAATTTTAATGACACTTAAAAAATAGTATTTGTAAGGAGTAAGGTTTTTATTACTAGATAGTGTATCAAAGCTTAGGGGAAGCCTCTGGCAACCAATGAAAGAAGGTAACTCCAAGAGATTTTGGTGTGAAAACTGGCCAAAAAAACTGCGGAGGATTTAACATTGAAAATTTTGTGTACATTTCAGAAACCGTTTGTTAAAACTTAAGGAACATTGGATTAGATTAAAGAGCTGTGGAAAACAGGGACATGTGAATAAGGGGGTTGTCATCTTGAAAATATTCCTATAACTTGACATATTTAGAGCAAACTTAGCGGATTGTTGTGGTACATTAACTGTATTAAGAGCCCCAGTTTATCACAACTGCCTCATCCATGCCCTTGAGTATCAGCCTCCCAGGTGACTCTGTGCTTAGACATGTGATTCTCTTTGGCCAACAGGACAGTAGCAAATTTGACTCACGTCCAGCCTTGAAAAAATGCTTATTTTTTCTCTTTCTCTCCTGGATTCCTGTCACCCTCATGTTTACAAGCCCAGGCCAGCCTGCTGCAGCCCCATGAAGCTGGCTGAGTCAATGCAGTCTAGAGGGATTTGAACCCATGAGAGTACTATATCCATAAAATCTACGAGAAGACACACTCTTAAAATCTTTAAAGCATCTGCTGTCTGACTTCATTTCTGGTGCCAAATCTGTGTTAAGTATCTCTTGGGGCATAACGAATTACCCTAAAATGTAAAGGCTTAAAAAACAGTAAGTATTTATTATCCCTGTGCAGTTTTGTGGGTCAGAAATCTCAGTGCAGCTTAAAAGGGTCGTTCTGGTTTGGGGTCTCTGAATTGGTTGAAGTCAAGATGTGGACTGAGGCTGGAGGATCTACTTCCAAGATGGCACACTCACAAGGCTATTGTCAAGACACTTCAATTCCACACCACCTGGAACTTTCCATAGGATGGCTTGACTGTCCTTACCACATGACCACTGGCTGCACATAGTGCAAATGATCCAAAAAAGTAGCTCAGAAGCTATGATGTATTTTATGACCTAGCACTAAGATCACACGCCATTATCTGTGTGACAGCCTATTGGTTTCACAGGGAAGCCTATTCAATGTGTGCAGACCCCCACAGTGGTGTGAATACCAGGACATGGGGATCGATGGAGGCCATCTTGGAGGCTGACTACCACAAATAATTATGCAGATTTAGATCTACAAGTTAGTGCTCAGAGAACTGTAGTTTTTTTCCAGATTCGTCTCTTATATTACCTAAATTTCCTCTTGCCCCCCAGCTTGCCGCTCCCAGGGAATGCTGCTTCAGTTGTTCCTCCTAACGTCCATTGATTCGTTGACTACCGCAGCCAAGTGGCAGGATCTCAGCCCACCCCTTTCCTTGTGTCTCTCTCGCAGTCACCAGAGTTGGCAGAGGCTAGTTTTATTTGTCTCATGTTCAATTCGTTGTAGCCTCCACTTCCATTACCTATTCTTGCCTCTCCTACTTCACTAGTCCACACAGCTATTTCTGCAGGAACCTGTCCTGGGCACCTCTTCTCTCTGATGCTATTGCTGTTGCTGTCACTGCATCTGACACTCTGCCCCCCGATGACTCCAGATGCCCTGGTGTTGAAGAGCCTTCCACTGGGTCATGTTCTCAGAGGCCCCAGGCACTCCATGAACTTGGGTATTCACCTCTCCAGCTCATTGGAAGAAACTCTCCCTTGTTCACATGTGTGCATGCATGTGTGTGTGTCCATGCTTGCATGTGGAGGAAGATGCACAGCCCCTTAGTGAAATGTATTTTCCCATATTAGGCTACACGTCTCTTCTTACTAAGGTGTACAGGAGCCCTCACCAGTTGGAGCTTTCGTACTAACCTAACACTTCTTGTCCCTTCTCCCAGCCCATTCCCATTACTGAGAATGAACAGTAACCTTCCTTACTTATGGTGATTATGTTTTCCCTCTTGACCCCAATGCCACTTCCTGCAATCTGACTTCAAGTGTCCCACCCTTCAGGTCTATCAAATGTATCTCTATATGTTTGAAACTTGATTGTGGTTCATAAATTCTTATTCTCTTTCTACTATCTACTTGATAGATCTTAATACTGAAAGTTTTCATTGGAATATTTTATAAAATTGTTGAAAGCAGCTGAGTTTTGGGGTGATTTTTTTACATAGCAATAACTAACAACACACAGATCTCCTAAGAGTGAATTTATATTCTGATGTCTTAATTTATTGTCCTTCTTAGCACTGGATTATTTCATGTATGTGGGACTTTCAGTTTACAGGCTTATTTCAAATGGGAGATCCTCCCTCAAAACACACCTCTTTCCTTTCGTGTGTATCTCTTGATGTCTAATGCTATTACAGTTGCCTCCACCTGGACCTCCCCTCCCACGAGTCAGAACTAGATCTCAGAAGGTGCTGCAAAGCCAGTGGTGGCTTGGCTCAGCTCTTGATCTCATGGGGTATGTCTGTGTCATCCATTTCCCCATTTACTCGCCAGGAGTTACAATCAGAGGCAGTAGCGGGGCTGGCTTTTTCAACCTCATTTTAGGACTTTGGGAGACCACTCCAAGCCTATACTTCAAGCAGGGGTGTCCTCAAAAGAAATATCTCATGGAGCACATGTGCCTTTCCAGGGCCTCCTGCTTGCTTTGAGATCTGAAGACTGCAAGGCTAGAGTTGCCATCCATTCACTGTGTGTGTGTGCGTATGTGTGAGTGTATGTGTCATTCCATTTCCTTTTCCTGGACTGTTGATCCTGTATTTAATCCCAGTTTTATTGCTTCCGTTTTTCGCTTGTAATATACAATGTTCTCATGATTATTTGTTTAGAGAATTGGGTGGTGGGGGTGAAGGGTGGTGGTTAGGAAGCACTGCTGTCTTCACTCACTGCACCATCCTAGCCTGGAAATCCTGATTTATGTTTTTGAAAGATCTCCCTGGCTGCTGTTTCGAAAACAGTCTAGAGTGGCTAGGTTTGGATGCCAGGAATGTGGTAGGAGGCTGTTTCAGGTGAGAGACAATGGTGATTAGGTTGGAGTTGAAGGGAAATAGACAGATGAGAGATCTATTTTCAGTGTCAAAGCAGCAGGATTTGCTAACGGATTAGATGTGGGAAATGATGGAAAAAGAATCCAGGATGACTGTGTCATAAGCATTTGGATTGGAGGTCGTGACTTTTACAAGATTGGGAAGATGAATGAGTTGTTTTTGTTTGTTTGTTGTTGGGCGGCAGTGGCGGTCATCAAGACTTTCATTTTGGAAGTGGACATTTTCAGATGCCCACTTGGAAATCCAAATGGAGTTGTGAGAAGGCAGCTGAACATACAAACCTGGAATTCAGGTCTGGGCTGGAGACATACATTTAGAAGTCACTGTGCATCTTGACCCAAATCTCAGTGGAGTGAACAATAACCACTTTTTTCTATTTACAGATATTGTGGATCAGTATTAGAAAATACACAGTGAGGACAGAAGCTCCCTGTTCTCTAAAGTCAGGGGCTTCAGTTGGGAGTGACATGAATAGCTGAGACCGGAACAGCCGGGCAGGGAGGATCCACTTCCAAGGTAGCTCCCCATTCCCGGCTCATGCTTGGGCTGAAGGACTGACTCAGCTGGGAATGTCGACCAGAACCCCAACATGGTGGTCTCAGGGTGGTCTCTTCCTTATGTGACCATGCAGAGCTCTAGGAGTGAGCATTTCCAGGGACCAAGGTCATGGCCTTTGATGACCTAGCCTTGGAAGTCACACAGCATCACTTTCATTAGGCTCTATGGACCACCCAAGTTCAAGAGAGTAGAGTTTGATTCCACCTTACATTAGATAGAATACCAAAGAATTTAGGATCATGATTAAAACTGCCATATCTTCCTTATCATCACTTATTAGAAAGTGGGCTCTGTGACACAGATTTTTGTCTTCTGTTTTATATACTACTGTATCCCTAGTACCTAGAAATATGAATATTTGTTGGGTGAATGAATGAGGGATATAAAGCCGCGGAACCAGATGAGATCACTCAGGAAGAAAGTATGAGAGGAAAGATTACTGAGCCCTGGGTGTGAGAGGAAAGATTATGGAGCCAACATTTAGGGCCTGATGGAGGAGAAGCAGACAAAGTTCTTCCCCATGGATTTCATTAATGCTTGCAAATCAGTCAAGGGGACGTGCTTATCTAGAACCCACGCCTCAATCTCTGCATCATGCAGTATCTGGGATCCTGGAATTCTCTGTCCTCATGGCCCCGAGGCCACTTCCTCATGAGGACAGACATACCACCAGTATGTGTACCTATAGGCCCCAAGTGTGGCCGAGGGGTAGCTCTTTGCTGTTGGATTGGAATGAACAAAGTTGAATGCATGGGCTGAGGAGATAAAGTCAAGGAAAGGGTGTGAACTATGGGTGGGGACCACAGGCTAGAGTCCTCTCAATCACCAACATTCCCCAGTACAGAACTCTGAGGAGCCAAGAGTTTGAAATCTGAACCTGGTCTTCCAGGTTTCTGTGGAGTCTTATTTCTCAAGATACAGTGCCAGAGGGGCACCAGGGTGGCTCAGTTGTTTAAGTGTCTGACTCTTGATTTCAGCTCAGGTCATAATCTTAGGGTTGTGAGACTGACCCCATGTCAGGCTTTGTGCTGGGCATTCAGCCTGATTAATATTCTCTCTCTCCTTCTCCCTCTGCCCCTCCCCCACCCCAGCTTGCGCATGTGCGCGCTCTCTCTTAAAAAAAAAAAGAATGCTAGAACACATTTTATTTAACATTTGTTAGCTTGATACATAACTTCTACTATTTAGACACATAATATATAGGTCACCATTTGTACCATTGCCTTGGGCTCTATAAACTGTTAGGGTCAGGCATGGCTAAATGGAGGGTCTGAGGTGGAGGGGATGGTGGTACTACTTCCAGAAGCTAGAATATCTCAGATCCAACTCCAATCCACATAAACCCTTTCTGCACTTGCAATTAAAATTTGCTAAAATTAGATTATGTTAGCACCAGGGCTACTGTAAGAATGCCCTAATTAAATCATGATCTAAACTTCCAGGCTTCTCCCAGATATGATTAACAAAGATCAAAAATTGAGAATGCCTTTCCCATTTAATTAGGAATCTTATGAAGTAGGAGTCTTCATTTAAGCAACTAAGCATACCTGTCAATCCCTAAATTTAAGAAAACACATAATTTAAGTTCTAAAATTCAGACGTCCAGCATTTGTGAAAACCTTCGTCTATGTTTACACGAATCCAGGGGTGGGTCAATCACAGAGAACCCTTTGTTCACGTGTATGTCTAAAACAAAGTTTACTTTCAAACTTGCTTTCAGCTAGACGTTATTGGAATGGGCCCCCCTAGCACTGCAAATGTAAATATAGGGGGGAAATGGCCTCTGCCCAGGACCCACCTGACTTGTATGAGCTCATTCATCCAATTCCTGCCACAATTAATTTTTTTATCGTGTGAATTTTTAAACATACACAAACAGACTGTACAATGAAAGCCATGTATTCTTCACCCAGTTCAATTATTATCAACACTGTCTTCAATTTTTTGTTTGGTGGTAATTCTACAAGGTAAAGCCTCAAATCGAATCCTTTTCTTGACGGAAAGGCAATGGGTTTCTTCTTGGTTTGGACTTGCTTTTATTTTACTTCTTTATTTTCCTTTACTTATCTTACTACCTGAGTGAGATTCGTCCTTCTTTGTGTCATCCAGAATGACGGGTTGCACAGATAAATAAATGCATTCATCCCATTTAGGGGTTTTCACAGCATTCATGTTTGGCCACTTTTCTCCCTTGATTATTGCGCAAATGTTTCCATTGTTAACCAGAAAGGAAAATGCTTCTGAGAAGAAATTGGAAAGATGACATCAATTTAACACTGCCTTTTGGGGTTAGCACAAAATGACAGGACAGCAGGAAGCAGTTAAAAAGCTTCCCCTGACAAGAGAAACTAAATGATTCTGAGAGCTGCTCCCAATCAGGCGTGGTATTGACAAGGGACCCGCTCTGATAATGACCTGTGAAAGACTGCATTCTGGACACACGCAATAATTTGTTTTTCTAACCAGGACGTCTTAGCGGGAGTTTGGGAAGACTGCACAGCCCTGTGTAAATGGCAGTCACATGGCAAAGCCCGACAACTGGCACATTTTATTTATTTAGGCTGTAAGAAGCCACTTGCCTTTCCTGGTCCATGGGTCAGGGGTCAGGTGTCTGGTGACGTTCACCTCTTTGTTCCCACCCATCTTCATTACCGTGACAACATGGCGCCTCTGGACTCTTCCACCTGCTTTGTCCCTACCTATTCTTCCACCTCTTGTGAAGCGGTCTTTTAGCTGTGAGAGGTGAACACAGTTGTAGAAAAGAAAACTCCCTTGCCTTTTAACATCTTCACCAATGAATGTGGGGATGGTGGGCAGGAAATGGGATGGATTGTTCACATTCAAAAGCTATAGCTAGAATCCAGTGAGCAGCAGAGGAATGAGGCCATTGAGGCAAGAAGGGTAGAAAAGGAAGGGAGGAATGCATGCAAGCCAAGAGGACCTTTGCCTCCCCACATAGGGCAGACCTCACCCAGGCCGTGGGGTGGACATAGCAGAGCAGTAAGGAAACTTCAACGCCATCCTCTGGACTCCAGATATGTCTGAAGCTGCCATGAGCCAGACTTGCTTCTTCCTGGTGAAGGAAAAAGCTTGCACATCCTGGCAGCTGTGGCATGGCCCAAGGGCAGTACTTGATGGAGAGGAGTCAGTGATGGTCTGGTTTCTGGCCTCACTCCCCAACTCTGAATGGCTGGTGGGTCTGGCCTGCACTCTGGGCTCTATTTGGAGGCCCAGAAGCTCAAAAGGCCCTGAGGAAGTCATTCATGGGGCTCTCACAGAAGGCTTGGCAAACTATAAAGGCTCCTTACAGAGTGTGGGTGGCCGGCCAGGGAGGTCTAACAGAGTCATGCCCTCTTCCCCTGGCCACCTGTCACTACTGGACATCATTCACTCCAGCCAAAGGACTCCTTTCCTTCTTTATCCAAAGACTTTGCATCTCAGAGGAAATGGGGAGGCACGAGGGTCCTTTCTCTTACCCTCACCCCCCCACCGCCCACCACTCCGGCCCCTGCACTATCCTGTTTCTAGTCATATCCATGCTCATTTCTGAAGCTGTCTTGGAGGCCAAGGTGATTTGCATGTATGGAGGATTTGGTGTTATCAATCCAACAGCTGTTTACCTGAGAAGGTAGGTAGGTATTTCTTTGCAGTTACAGGGAAGAGATCTAGTTCATTTCCCACTTGCCTTCTAAACTCTGAATAAATGGAATATTAAAAAACCGCAACAATACCCACCACGAACAGCCACAAAACCCCCTCAAACGAGTGTTCTTGCACTTCAAGTCAGTCCACACTGGAATTTTACTAGAAATGGATGTAGTTCACTCCACTGGACTGTACTCTCTTGGGAGGTACATTCTTCCTGAATGCAGTCGAGGAGGGAGGAAAGGGGGATGAGAAGCTTCAACAGGAAGAGGTTTGTCCCAAGAGGTGCTCAAATTCAGCCACAGTTTTGTGATTGGGGCGGATGACAGAGTCGATCTCTGGGAAGCCACCACGTGACATGACTCCCATTCACACTGAATGTTACCTCTAGCCCAAAGTATGCCTATAGTCATGGAATTGTTATAGGGGATAACAACACCCTTTATGGGTGACTATGACGATATTTAAAGCCTATCACAATTGTTCTATTTCAGCAGTTCTCTATTTAAGGTAAGTAAATGTTGTTGCTTTCTGATAAACCCATCTGGCAAGTAAATCTGAAATTTGGGGAAGGAGTGGACCGATTTAGCAAATCTCTCAGCAGTCAAGACTCTGGTTACTAGTGGTAACCAAGTACGCTGCCTCACTTTGGAAGGATCTGGGACACTCCAGTAGTTAAAACTTTCTGTACTGTGGAACAGAAACAGAGACAAAGCGGCCGGGGCTTTCCTGCAGGAGCACTAGTGAGGGAGGGGTTCTTCAGAGAAGAAAGGAATGGAAGCAGGATCAGAGGCCTGGGTCATATGCCCCCAAAGAGCAGTAGCAGTAAACCGCTGACTTACAAATGTGCATGTGAGGTGCCAAAGCCCTGCTGGAAAGGTCACATAAGCAACCCGCTCCATTGATGAGGCCTTGGTGATGTGGTCACGGTGTGCAGAGCCGATTAAGCAAGCCCTTGGCAAACAGACCTTAGAGGAATATAAGTGATATGCCCAACCCTCTGGTTGGTGGAATTCGCCCTAAACTGTCCTACCTGCTGAACTTCCCCAAGTCAAACGCTGTGGGTAGGTCCCAGGTCAGGAATTCCCAAAGAGATGAGAAATGGGAGAGAGGCTCCAGGTAGAAAAGCTGTGTGAGACATCCTGCTTACCTGAGACCCCATCCTTTCTCCCCGCTCCAGACAACCCTCTTTCTCCAGTGCTTCCTGGCCCCAAGGGATGGCTGAGCTGTTATATCAGCCTACAACTTCCTTTTTCCTTCCTGACCCTCTGAGGACCATCTTCCTGTACCTGGAAGAAGCCCATGGACCATGTAAAATTTCCTCAGGGTGTTGCTGTTAATGATAATGAAGAAACACACAAGGGAAATGCTCCTTCCTATCCACCTCCACTTGCTGGCTTTACGAAGACCTGATTTTCTGAGGAAATTGTACAGCAACGCTAATGGGGCAGTATACGAGAGCGGAAGTGATTTAAGTGACAATATCACATCTAACGAGGTGTCTAAGTACTCCAAGTGAAGGCTCCGGGTTGAGGAGCTAAAGCTAGGGGGTGAGATGTGATCTGATGAGAAGATATAGTTGTGCCTGGGGAATTGGGACCAAGAAGCCACGCATTAGCAGAACCAACCAAGTACGTGGTGAGGACATTTGCCAAATGGATACTTGGGAAGTTTACGTTATGAGTATGAGCAAGATTCCTCCTCCTCCCCTCTATAACATCTTCAGTTAATTAATGCTTTGGGGGCTTGTAGATTCTCTGTGGGTAACTTCGAGTGGAACTGACTCTGGAGTCCAGGTTAGAAAGGAGCACAGGGTCTACACATAGGCACATTTATGATGGCATAAATGGCCCAATATGATACTCTTCTTTTTATCCACAGCCCTTCGAACGTGACTTTGCAGCTCTTCTCAGTGAAGAGGTAGAGTCTAATTCACCACCCCTTGCTTCTGGCCAACACAATGCAGAAGTGATAGTGCATAAGTTCTGAGCTCAAGCCTCAAGAGGCCAGGCGTGGTTCTTCCTGTTGCAGGTGATTTTCTTGTGCCTTGACCACTGCCACGAAACCATGCCCAGACTAGCTTGCTGGAGGATGAGAGACAATCAGAGCAAAGTTGCCGCAGTCAAAGGCAGCCAACCCTCAATCAAGTACGCGGAGCTGCCAAGACAACCCACAGCTGTTCGTAGGCACCAGCGCATAAATGTATTGCCGTGGGCTCCTGAGTTTGTGTGTTTGTTATGCATTACTTGAGCAATGGAAAGCTGCTACAGATGTATGTTAAGTATGCCATTGTGGGGGTCGGGTCAAAGGTAAGAAGGAAAGAACGGAAAGTGGGGGCTATGGAAGAGGCTGGGCAGGGGGCTCCGTCAGGACCAGTGCCTAGGAGTATCCGCCTGGGAGAGGAGACCCTGCAGACTGAATGCATAGGCTAGCGCAAAGATGGGGCTCAGGACTGGGGTCCCAAACATGCGCAGGCACCAAGACCAGTCAATAATGGTGATCAGAACTTCAGCAGGCAACATAGTCCAACTGGATTGGAGTTGGGACCAGGGCACCCCTGAACAAACTGGATCTCTGGGCTTTTGAGGTGCAGATGGAGGTCTGGGAAGTACAGGGAGATGGACCGAGGCAAGAATAACAAGTAGAGGTCAGGGTCAAGAAGTTAGAGAGTCAGAAGCTAGGCCTTCTGATTCCCTTGGTTTATTTCATCCACTAATGCCGACCGTGGTTTTGGTTGCGGCCAGTTCCAAGCGTCATGGGTTCAGGGTATACGCACAAGACTGATTTCTGAGAGCACCTGGTGCCGGATCGCCAGCAAGGAGCAAGGTTGCCGAAGCTAGATATCCATGCAGGTGTGAGGAAAGGTCCCGGGAGGCTTGTCTATACCAGGGGTTCCCAACCTTTCATGTGCATCAGGATCCCCAGACCCCTGCCCTGAGCTTCAGATAAAAGTGGCCCCTGAATGAGAATCTCTGGGGTGTGAGGCTCCTAAAGGCTTAGTTTGCAAAACAGAGACTCCAGCCCTGAACAAGGGACCAGAAATTCACTGCTGTCAGGGCCCTTGCCAAATGAGGCCCTAGCACTGGCTCAGGAGGTGAGTCCGCAGAGGAGGGGACGTTCGTGGGGAAGGCAGTGGGAGGGAGACGAAGAGCCAGCAAGAGCAAACTCGAGGTTCCCAGTACTTTGCGGGAACACCTGTGCTTACTCGAACAGAGACAATTAGCCCTTCAATTGCCCCCTGTGATGTTCGCATCACTCAGAATAAAGGTCAAACCTGCTTTCAACATACAACAAATAATTTCAATACTAAAACTGAGTTTAATCCCCAAATATCTGGAGAAGGGGTGATGTTCAAAATTGTCTAAGATTGTAGGCCAAGAATAAAGAGTTTATTTTGACTGTAGCAGAACCCAGAGTATATATGTGCAAATAGACTCCTCTTGGAAAATGTCTTCAAAGGGTCTCTCGCACACTTGTTACGTGCTCATAGTCAGGTTTAGAGTGGTTTTCTGAGGAATCCTATCTAAGGTGCTAGAACCCAGCACATCAGTTATATCTCACTAACATGACCAAATTGAAACTTAGAAGAAATTTGGTTCAAATAGGAGAATTCCTCAACAATACAGCTCTATATACTCCTTAGCTATTTTCCAGTGACTTAAAAGAGCAGCAAAAAAATGATGGTTTCGAATCGTCTGCACTGACAACTCGTTAAGTGTGTGCAACTGCAAGTAAACTGTTCTCATAAGGGCGTATACGAGGAAGGTGCATACGTTTAATTCGGGGCCGTTCAGATTTTGTTTTACTTAACACTTACATGGCACTTCCTGTTTGCCAGGTGCTGTTGTAAGTGCTTTCGAAATTTTAATTTCTTTCCTCATCATAATAACCCTCTGAGGAAGGCCCTATTATTATTGCCATCTTTCTTGAGCAAACTAAGGTTCAGAGAGGTTAAGTCACTTGCCTGGAGTCACATGCAGCCAGAGCCCTGTCGCCTTGCCCTGGAGCGTTACTAACCAGTACACTATGTTGACTTTTTCCCTTCTTCCTAAAAGAATCTTAGAATCAAGGGTGGGTATCGACAGACCAATTCTCTACAGAGGATGGTAAAGCAAAAGAAAGCAGACTTTTCTTCTCCTTTAGGATAAATGTCAAGGCATTCCTTCTCCACCAAGCCCTCTTTTAACTGGATGCTACAACCACTGCCCGCCAGGGATCACTCTTCCACATTTCTAGAATCTTCACCATTCTCTCCATTCCCTGGCCCCCTTCCGTCTTCATCTGCATTACTCACAGCCCAGCCCTATGTACTTCTGTCTTGGTTTGACCCAGTTCATACTTCCCAGAGTTCAGAAAGATGTTTCTAAAATGCAAAGCTCTTTCTGGTCCATCTCAAATCTCTTTACTGTCATGGCCTCATTCTGTGATAAAAGCCAGATAATTTAGTCTGGCAGATGATGTGCTTTGTGTTCAGGTCCATTTCGTTAGCTGGTTCCAAACTTGGCACACAGTAGGTGGCCTCGTTCCTCCACGTGTCCCTTTGCTTAAGCCACGTGGAGCGGTTTGTCTATCTGCTCTGTTTCTCTTCTAGAATTCCCTTCACTCTTCCCTGCCCCCTCCAACTGGCACCACCAACCTTCACTAGAGAATTCTAATGCGTCCTTCAAAACCCAGCTCAAGCGTTACACCTTCCACTGATCCGGATGTCCTTTGCAGTGCTCCTGGAGGAGCCAAGGTATTTCTCTCCTACCCTGCATGGACCCCTCAAAATGTGAATGATAGACGGCGGCAGCAGCATACGGAAGCTTGTTGATGTGCAGTTTCTCAGGCCCCACCTTAGACCTACCAAATCAGAATTTCTGGGGATAGAGCCTGGTAATTCATGATTCTTCTGCATGCTGAGGGCGGAGCTGCACTGCCTTGAACCTTTAGAGAGCACATACCTTATCTTACTGAGTCTCTGACTCCCCAGGATCTCTCTTACTGACCGGGATAAAGCAAAGGGTCAATAAATGACCAACGGGTGAACGAACCATGGGGTAATCCTTTTGATTCATTAAACCTTACGTCTTTTATCTAGGAAACACCAAGTATTCCATCAATGCCTCCAAATATTCTTAGAATTGGAGTTTGTCTTTAATTTTTAATTGGTTAGGACTCCGGTGTACTGTTTGTTTTGGCATTATTCTAAGGGGCACTGAAATAATTTACAGTTTAGGGCTTTAGGGCTGATCAAGAGAAGCACAAAAATGCAGAGTATCTCTCAAAAGTACATTTTTATATATTCTACTGTACAGAAGGTGGTACCCTCTGCTTCGAGCTCTGAAAGACGATTTGCAGCTTTCCCTAAATTGTCCTCTTTCTTGTGACTATTTTTTGAATATAGTAGTTTAGGAAGGAAAATGCAAATTGTACAGCTACGGTAAAGACTGCTACATACCAAAATATCTCAGATTCTCTGGTTTCTCACAACAGTCTTTATGCTATCTGCTGCTTATAAAGCTTTCTTGCAGCACTTCATGCTAAAATGAAGAAAGCTACTAGTAGGACTTGTTTTTCAACTTTTTTCAGGTATAATTTCACTCCTCTAAAAACAAACTGATGTAAGACATAGTCTGTTAAATATAAACTGCCCACCAATGTCATAAACAACAAAAAAAATGTGCCTCAATTTTGAAATAACTTTCGGTACTGTTGTCCCACGAAGGGAAAAAGGACACCATTCTTGAGGTCTAACACGCAGTCCCTCCTTCCTTCGTAGCAGTGAGACTGGTTACTACCAAAACCAGCTTAAAGAGAAATCAGTTAGGGTAAACTAACACTGAAGTGCTGGTAGTTGAATAGATAACTTGAATCACGTCCAGTACACAGAACTGTTTAATAAGTACAGGTTAGACAAAGTAAAGAGCAGGTGTTTAGTTTATTTATCTTGAGGTTAAGGACTTTATAGATGGCAGAGTATAAAGTAGCATCTGCTAGTAAAACTGCTGTCCGACGCACACCTGTGTGAACGGGCAAATAGAACACAAGGGTCGTAAGGATACTCAGAGTTGGCATAGATGGGAATTACACCTCCCCTGCCATGCTCCCTCTAAAAAGGCCTAAAAGAGGCAGCAGAGGGGAGACGCCCAAGTGAGAAATGCACCCAAAGGTTCTTCAGCAACTGATCTTTGCTGTGAATGGCTTTGCTGCTTGGTGTGTGACAGGGTCAACCACCATCTTCAACTCTTCCTCACAAATACTGCCATCTCACCCACAGGACAGTATCTTGATTGAGAAGGTCTTTTCACCAGCACTTACGGTGGTTATAGAAATAAGTGAGGAAATTCTATTTTTGAAAAATTTCCCCAGTTTTCAGTTTTGTTAGATGATGTATTTTTAAAAGTGGAGGATAACATGAAGTATTGAGCAAAAGGAGCAGTTGGTCAATAAATGTAAATGGATCAGAAAAAAATGCTGAAACGCATTAATTTGAAATCTAAAGTGTGGTCAACTCCCACCAACACACCTCAAAGGCACCGACTTAGGGTGCCTACTCTAACGAACACTCAGGGTAACCACAGGTTTTCAGGGCCACTTGCTTGTTTCGGCCTCTACGTTTCACACGATTTAGTTCCTCAGGAGGGCTTTCCTCCTTTCTATTTTTTCCCAAGTTTAAGTTCACGGCCTTTGTAGGCAAGCCATAGAGTCCTCGGGGAGAAAAGTATAATTTCCTTGACATGTTGATCCTGGGTGCCAACAAAGGATGGGGATCATTTCCAACTGTTTTGGGATATTGAAAACAATCATATGTGGATTAAGTTTAAATAGCAACAGAGAGAACAGCTGACTTTCCTGGATTAAAGACCTTTGCAGTTTAGGTTGTATCTGTAATTAAACTGATTAGAATGAATATTTCCAGTTTCTTTATTCTCTGGAATAACTCCAAAAATTCTGAGCAGGTATGCTACAGAGGCTGAGCAGATGAAGTGATTAAACAAATATGTAGGGTTTCCCAATAAACTCTAGTATAAAACCAACCAACAGAAAGCTGCAGAGAAAAAATATATGTTTATATATAATTATGTATGAATGTGTATGTGTGTGTGTATTACTTGAATGGGCAAATATAATGGAAAACTAGTTGAGCACATAAACATATTCAAAATTCTCATATGACATTTATTTTTTTTCATTCAGAGACTTAAGCTATTATCACACAGCAGGAACAAGCAGCACTGGTTACATCTAAAGCTAGATGTGATTCCGTATCCACACCCCCCAGTACAGCCAGATCCACGGACATGTGAGCGACTATAGCAGCAGAATGCCAGCAAAGCACAAGTTCCATATAGGGAATATAAATGCACCCATTCACTTCCTCTCATTAACTTCACAGTCAGGCTTTGAACAATGCGACTGATTAACATATTCATTGTTCTCCTATGCTTTTGCCTCAAATTTTTACATCTTTAGGGATCAAAGATATCTGAATACTTAGCAAACAAATGCTCCTGCAAAACCATCTCTGTAAAATGTAGTGGCACCAAAAGTGCCAGAATGGATTTTTTACTGTTTCAAGGGACCTACAAAAATGCTAAGGAAAACAGATCTATGAACCAATTTTATTTTTATTTGCATTTAACATGATTATACACATTCATGTGTCTAACAAGATCTGCACTGTTACATTAAAAATACAGTACAATAACATTCAACATGAGGTACTTCATATTTATATATTTTTCCTTCATAAATAATGCTGTAAGCCACTAAATTCAAGCACTCTGATGCACAAGTGGCTAGTGTCTTGAATTAGCCGAGCTTATTTAAACACCTTAAAAAACAAAAAAGACAGTTCAGTGCAATAATTATGTAGAAATTAGACCATTTACTTAAATACTATATTAAGATATGCTTAAAGAATGTTACATTAGAACCGCTAGCCTAGTTCCCCTTTATCCCCAGTATGAACAATGACAAAGACTGCCAGATATATTGGGAAAAGCATCTACAGAGTATTCTGTTTAATAAAGTTGTGTTTATACACTAGAGTTGCCTGCCTTGTCAGAACAATGGTTTCTAGTTTTAAAAGCTACAAAATTCGAGATTACCAAAGAAAATAAAGCAAGCACATTAGCTTTCATTCCATGTTGCTGAAAATGCAAAAGGGAGAATAGGATTTAAAATACAAAATTTCTCATTCTAAATACAGTTTTCAAACTTAACCCACAGCTCTCGACACCAGCCAATGAGGTGGTAGATGTGTCTTTTCTTTTTTAGCTAATGGTAATTAACATAAAATCAAGCTCTTATACCCCCAGTGTACAGGATCCCCCTTGGCTTTCCCCCAGCAGTTCCCTAGCCACGTGGAGGGCATCTTGCTAACAGGAGCACTGACAGTGAGCGTTACTGAATGAACGATCGTCACTCTAAGGTTACAATACCCACCTCAACAATCTGAGATGATGACATTAGTGCTAAATCAAGTTTCTTCTCCTCTGGCTTAAAAATGAGTGCCTTCTAATCAGGTATACAGCCTACCAATTTGCATGGTAGCTATGAGTTACCGAAATGTTTAATCATAATTTAAAAGCAAAATCCTTTACAGAAGTATCTTTTAAATTGAAAACATACCTTTATTTCACAGATACTTTGCCAAAACTACTATCTGTCATCTTCCTAATAAGAAATAATTGTTAGATAATTTTGGAAAGTTGTCCTGGGAGTACTCATCTATAATCACCAGTAACAGCTTTTGATCATCTATGCTAACAGGCATAGGTAATGGCAAACATGATTATTAAAACATTTCCCATAATCCAGTGTTCTCCTCCACTAGGGAAGCCGGCCAAAAGCAACAAGCCCACGTCTACGGGGGGGAAAAGGTGGCCCAGAAGCACAGTGAATAAGATAAGGGTAGTCACTTCCTGGGGCCTTGCCAGGGCCAGCAGGGGGACCATTTCTGTCCCACATCTTACTGGCTAGGCAGGGAGGAGACAATTCCTGAGTCGGCAAACACACTTGCATGCACATGGACGTGCGTGGACGCCCACAACGCACACACGCCCGCCCACCCCAGGACTAACCCCTGGCTCCAGACAAGCCAGCTTGGGACTCGCAGAGCAGGAGAAGGAGGCGGCCAGGGACCACACTCTGGGTGGTGGGGGAAGCCATCTCAGGATCATGCTGAGCAGAAAAGCTGCCCAGAAACACATGGATACTTCAACTTGAAGTGAACATGTCGGACACCAGGGTCACAGGCACTAAACCATCACAAGCCATCACTGAAGGAGAATTCTGAGGTGAGCTTTTCCCTCCTTTGTTTACATGAACCATGGACAAATAAGAGGGCTGGATGTGATGCTGATGCAGTGAATATTAGGTACAATCAAGTGTATCGCTCCAGACGTTTGTTTTTTTTTTTTTAAACCCTGCAGGCGTATATTGGCACTTTAAGATGGCCAAAGGCCAAATTCTAGCAGTCTAGGAACAGGACATAATTATAATTAATGAAGAAGATAGTATGTGGTCAAAGTAAATCAGGTGAAGTGTATTCTGGATCAAAAAAAAAAAGAAAAAAAATCAATGAATAAAAGTTTCTTATTACATTAACATGTAGTGCTACAAAACTAATTGTTACTCCATACATCTGAAGAATTGTTTGGTCCTCTTTTCATGGGAAAAAGGGAATAAGAATTCTATACAGTATAACTTATAAAAACAAGTAAACAACGGGGATCAAAGGCAAAGTGGGGAGAAGACTGGCTTTTTCAAACTGTGTATTCTATTATGCCATGAAATAAACTATTTGTAGAATGGGACTTTTTTAGGTTTCCTTTATAAGCTGTTTAGTTTAAATTAATAGGCCTGTGATTTTTCCCTATTGACAATAAAAACGTGTAATTTAGTTCTAAAAGAAGCGTCTGTACTGCAATAGTTTGTTTTCTAAACTAAAAGAATAAAAACCTGCTTGTAGTAGAAGTCATGGCCTAAGCAAACATCCAATTTCCTGTTTTCCTATCCTACACAGATACTTTGCAGTGTTAAACATGTAACAATCTTATGAATTTAGGACTTAAGCAAAAATAATGCCCAGAGTAAAATATTTAAAATGAAATAAAATAAGAGCTAAACATAACTACTGCCTACTTTCTAAATTATTACTTATTATGAAGCAAAACTTCTTTCAAAATTGTACACTGAGGTTTACCTATAATTTTGGGGGAGTGGGGGTTCTCTTTAAAAATAACTCTTATCATTATTATTTTAGAGTATTTATTTCTATTTGTCAAAATAAAGCCCTAAAGAAAATTCAAGGTGATTCAGAAAATTTTAAGAAGGACAAAACTGGAAGGTCAGTGTGGCAGCTGGAAAAGAGCACAAATTCTCCCCAGGTGTACAGACGCAACTCTAAAAACCACAAAGCCTTAATAAGAACTTGGCTCTTTTAAGCATATAGTTAAAAGCTGAATGCTGCATTTTTGCCTGTACATAATTAAAAGGTTGAAAGAAATTAGAAACTGCCTACAGCTTCATTCATTACGAATTACCTGCACTGATCACATATCTGCAGATGAGCTAAGCATCAAGCAAGGGGGAACCAGATGTGCACCTCAGAGCTCACACTGCTTCGGGAGGTGTTCTCAAGCATAGAAGATGAGTTCAGGGATCTGCCCGCCCTGCACCCCAGTGCCATTGGTGCTATCCGAGGAGCACTGAAACTGGACGGTCACCTTGCCACACTGAACTTCCGTCATGCCTTCTTGTCCGAAGTAGCTGAGTTCGTTGCCATCCAGAATGACGCTGGCTGTGTAGAAGGTGTCTGGCTCAATCTGCACGGGGTACTCAAACCACACGGGGAAGGTACTGCTGGAGCCATCCGAGAAGTACTTGCTCAAGTTCTGCCCCAGAACCACGCCCTGCCGCTTGAGTTCGATCTTGGCGCTGTACTCGGCGGAGCCGCAGCTGGAGCCGTACAGCCCAAAGCCAGCGATGAACACTCTCTTATCCACTGCAAACTGGATGCTGTCACAGCGGCCCCGGTAACGCCACTGGTTGCTCCGGTAGGCACATGACTGGAAACGGTGACAGCGCTGGGGCACGAGGCCCTTGCGGGCTTTACTCACAAACTGCAACTCGGGTTTTTTGGCTGCAGTGTACCACAGGAATATGTCATTGGTCTCATTGAGAGTTAAAACTCCAGACTGGGCAGCACCATTTGCAAAATCGTCCAGGGCCATCGTGGGTATGCGGATCAAGTAAAGTGCCTTTCCGAGGACCTTGCGTTTATTTTCAATGCTCAAAGCTAGGTCTTGTCGCTGGCATTCCACTTCAGCCCAGTTGAGAGCTGCCTCAAAAACCACAATTTCTTTGGCATTCAGAGTTTCCCTGCGGAGGATACTTTCTAGAGTTTGGAAGTCGATATCACAGAATCCCTCGGACTTGAGAGCTAACTCAGCCTGGGCATCGATCACCTCCCAGCAACGCTGGGTCAGGTCTGGCTCCTCAAACAGGCAGCTCTGGGAGAGGAGCACACAGGCGTTCTTGGCGCTCAGGCTGGTCTCCAGGAAATTAACGCAGGCTCTGGCGAGGTGAGGGACGATGTACTTTTTGGCAGCATAAAGAGTGGCCAGCACTGTGTCAGCAGCCAAGTCAATTTCATCACAATAGATATATCTGAAAGACAGCACACCGCATATAAATGGAATTTTCACAAAATGAGCATGTCCAGCAAGAAAAGATGCAACTACTTTCAAGTTAGTTCCAAGAAAATCATCTTATGTGACAGTTATTACAAAAATGATTAGGGATTAAAGAAACAGCTGAAATATGTTCATAAATTATTAATATTTCAACTCAGCAGTAAGTTTGTATAATTAAAGACATTAACTTTGTGTTACCATTCAATCCTTTATTTTATCACCTGCATTCAATGTCTTCTTAAAAAAACAGAAGATACTAGAACTGTTTGGAAAAAAACTGTATAGCAGAGTTAGCACTGGGGGAAAAAAAAAAGCAACATTTCTGTTAAATACACATTATATTTAATCAAAGAATAATCTCTGGAGTGCCTGGGTAGCTCAGTCGGTTAAGCGTCTGCCTTGGCTCAGGTCATGATGCAGGGGTCCTGGGACTGAGCCCGGAAAGCTCAGTGTCCTGTTGGGCTCCCTGCTCAGCGGGAAGTCTTCCCTCCCCACCTTCCTCGTGCTCTCTCTCTCATTCAAATAAATAAATCTTAAAAAAAAAAAAAAATCTCCTTATGTTTCAGAAGCTCTCTCTCTATATATACATATATACATACACACATACATAGTTTTATTTTAAAATTTTCTATACAAATAGAAACAAATGCCTTTAATACTATGGTGGCAATGATTACATCTTAATTCTTTTAACTGAGTATGACCTGAATTTTTCCTAAACACAAAATAAAACCTGAGATTAAGAAACATATTTTTCAAGTAGTTCTAAGTTCAACAGATTATCATATATGGATTTCAACATTATCTTCCAGTTGCCTTTACATAGAATCCAACATAGTTTTTGTACCTGGTTTGGTTTTTTTTTTTTACTCTAAATTCTTTCTTCTCTCCTCCACACTTCTTCTACCTTTAGAATTATAGAATGTATTATTTCTGGATATATTTTATTAAAAGACAAAAGCAAGAAAGCCCAAATATGCACTATTTTTATGATTCTATAAAGTATCCCTATGTCAGGAGATAAAACACTTCCTGGTGATTTAGGGGGGTGGTGGCAGTCTTCCAGAATGGTATGTAAAAGCAAAAATCACCTGCTTCTTTTAGATTGCCAGGCTGAGTATAAGAGTCAGTGAGAACTACATATGGGTGAAAAATACATACTGATAACACTTAATTTTTAAATTTTTCCAGTTAAAGCTAAGGTGTTTAGCTACTTGCTGTGAAGTTTTCCTTTAGTTACTATATTCTAACTCAGTGAAACACATATAACAAAAGATCAGCAATGGCTTCTGCAAAGAAAACAAAAAAAACCCAATAGTGATGACGGTAAGAAAAACGTCCACAATCACAAATGAAACCTCCATTTTGCTCCTAGGAAGCTCTTTCTCTTCTGATAGGCTAAGCCATATACCACTGGCAAGACCAACTTACAAAATACCGGCAGCTCGGTGATGCTCTGACCTGAGAACCAGGATGTTGGGGAAGAATCTGCAACAAGGTCAGCACTTAGTGGCTCTTACCCTGGAACCGTCAAGTGAGCGGTCTTCCCTTTTTCTTGACGACTCCCTTTCTAGGAATACTGGCTACTCAGCCACACAACGCAGTTGTCTGGAAAGCCTGGCCTCCGCTATCCATGGCAACAGTACAGTCCTGATCAACTGTGGCCCGACAGCAAACGGCACTGTACCACATTTCTGATTCTTACCACTTCTGGTGGACTGCGTGTATAATTTTAAAAAGCTGTATTGAGATATATTCTAGGTAATATATTTGTAAGAAAAGATGCGGATGGAATGACTTGGGTGAAATGTAATTCTGTAATTCTTATTCCTGTTTCCTAATGATGTATCTCTCTGGCTGAAACAACACAACACTCTACTGGGCTGCAGGGCAGTCAAGATGCTGAACTAGTGTTAGCGTCCTCCTCTGTGAGAGACAATGTCACTTGTACAAAGCTGACCTGACTGGAAAAAAACAAAACAAAACAAAAGCCCTCCAGGTAAAACTGGTTTCCGTACATATATCTCTAAAAGATTAGAAAGGTCACTAAGTGTTTGTTTCAAAGTGGTGGATTAGTTTACCTTTTGGTCCTTCACATGCTCACGTATCTTTAATTTCCCTATTTCCCACTGTGAAAGTTTCAGTCAGAAGCGATTAGACTTCAAAACTACAACATAAATAAAGAATTGAATACTTTTAAGTTCTCCAACTAACTGCAGTACTGATTTTTCAGTAGGAGCAGACAATAAATACCTTGCAACATTTTAACCATTTGTGGGATTATTGTCCAACTTGTTGACACACAGAATAATTTTTTTAACAAACGTATTTATTCCAGGGAACCAAAATCCCTACAGCAGTAGATAACCTTGAGCTCTGGATATACTTGGCGTGCTAGAAGAAGCATTTAACAAAAATCATAAAACGTTATTTAAAATAACCATTTCATGCTAATCACAGGGCAGACTATCACACTGCCCATCAGCAGTGCACATCTGAGAAGCGGCTTCTATTTAGCTGGTTAACACGTACTGGACTCTGAAAAAGACCCATGAGACAGAAAACTATTTTTTAAGTAAGTATATATCTTACAGCTTTACATTTTTATATTACCAATTAAAGTTTTCCTGTAAAAATACATATAAAACTATAGAAAACTATTCATCTCTCTCAAAAACGTCTCCTCTACTATCAAATGCAAATGCTTCTTTATCCTTGAGAAATGGTACTGATTTTATGTAAGAGTATGCGCACGTACGTATGGGCAAAGATCAGATTATTTTCAAACAGCAAGTTTTACACATTTGCTGACAGGAAACAGTCACTCCTAGAAAACTGAGAAACCTCTTAACTGGTGGTACGTAAACGAGGTATATAATTTCTGGAATTGTGAAACAAAAATGTAATTTACGTCTTCAGAGACTTGTTCATATACAACGCTGTCAGAGAGAACATTAGATAATCCTGCACGAGAAAGTTATTTTTCTTTGATTGTGAGTCGTTAAAGATCAAATCACTATCCATGCCATTTGCTCCCAAATCCCATGCCAAGGTGTATTATAAATGCCTGCACCATTCCACATGCTTTCCCCGAAAGATGCACCGGAGTTCTCTCCAAAAACATTTACAAGGTAAGCAGCACCCTCTTTCTTCATCAGTCTCCCTTTCTTCTATTTAACTGAGAAACCAGCGAGTACAGGCACAGCATAAACAAACTCTCTCTAAACGAATGAACGATGCTTACTTCAGCATAGCGAGAAAAGCAGCAGGTTCGACATCTGGTATACGGATTTCATCTTTGTCCTCAGCAAGTTCTCCGTAAAACATTGCATGGAACACAGAGCTCCCAACAGCTAAAACATACTGTGGAGAAAGGGAAATCTTATTTCATGCACTAAACTGAGGCATTTTCAGTCAATCAGTCCAGAAAAGCAATCGGGTTTAGGGGACACGGAGCACCTACACTGCTCTTTCTTCAAGCCAAGGTACAGTGTGTATCTTGCCGTGAAAGCAGAAGATAGATGTTCATGCAAGCCAGTCTTTATGCTGCTAACTACCTCAAGGCTTTAAGAGATTAATGTCTAAGTTCCCTCATTACAAAATAAATAAATAAAATAAAAGCTTATCTAACCAATTTCCAGGGAAGAGTAAACATGACTTTCCTAACCTGTCGCAACAACTTCCCATGACTGGAGAGTTAAGAGGGCATGTTTTTGTGTGGGATGTAAAGCAGGGAAGAAAGAAACAAAGAAAAAAATTAAGCGTGGCCAAGACCCTTCGGAGAGGCTGTGCCTTCTCTGTGATGGGCGAAACACGCGCTGCCTGCCATCGGCAAGCTGCCCACCCCAACCAAGTTTCAGGCTTATGGAGAGGTTCCCTCTTTGTAAATCTCAGGACTAAACGGGTAATGCAGCTGTTGCTTACTTTGTGTCCTGGCAACCGCTGAGTCCCACCTGGTGGCCCAACCACAAAATGTACATCTGCCATCAAATCATTATTGAACATCACTGCATTTCTATAAACAGAGGCAATTCATTAATGCACAGCAGCCAGCATTTTTAATACCCCTCCCCAACATACAAAACCCACAAGAGATTCACAAGCTAACACTTTAGTAACTTCAGGGTAAAACTACAAATAAAGATTCCAACTATACAACTCTGTTTGTGATCACTGCAAACACATGGGAAGTAACTAAAGTTAAAAAAAAAAAAAAAACCAAAAAGTTATCCAAACTTTTCATTAGACTAAGGACAAATAAAAGGTTTCTATCTTCAAACCTTCCATGGTCCGTAGACACAAGCCTGTCACTTAAATGTTACAGCTTGCAAAAACATTTTTATCTAAGAGTAAAACAGCTGTACTGTTTTGGAAAAGATACAAGGCAGTTTTCCATTACCAATAAAGCTTCTGGGAAAAGAGGAAACACAGATTTATGTTAAAATACATTACAGGTTGTGCAAAAGCAGAAACTTCAACACAGGAAAACTTTTAAAGTAAATATGCTGGCCCGGCACTTACCTTTCTCGAATGGTGGGATAGAGACCCTGCCAGTTTGGGGCCGGGATCAGGTTGTTGTTACTGAGATTCTGCTGGTGGTACTGCTGGACAGTGGAGCTGCTGGAGTTGGCTGGTTTTTTACGAGGGAATATATCAGCAGCCATCTTCTTCTTCTTTTTAGTCTTCAAGGTAATTATTTCATAACAAACTGGGGGCAACTTGCTGCTGCTGCTGCTGCTGCTGCTGCTGCTGGTGCTGGTGCTGCTGGTATTTGCCTTCTTTGAGCTTTTCTTGGACCTATTCTTTACCGTCTCTGGAAGCATCAAGAAGAAGGTGAGACATTTCATGTTCTTTTCCTTGTCATCTACCATGAGTACAGTGTGTCTCTCTTTATAGCTAGATATCCCAAATTGGTGCAAACATCAAAGAAAAGAGGCTGGCATGAGCCGAGATGTTAACAGAAACCAACAAGCTGCTATTTTGCTTCTTTTCTCAGCCGGACAAGGTGACCTTTTCACTATGTTGAATAGAAACTGGCTTTAAGTTTTATCCAGTACTGGGTCTGCTAAATACATCTCCATCGTGATTCCTATTTCTCTTATTTGCTCATAAAAATAACCCAGTTTCCTAGATCACCTGAAAATGCTACACTGAGCGAAGATGACAGGCAGAGAGCCGTAGCACTTGTTTTCTGAATTAGGTTAGCAAGATGTGCTGGAGCCGTGTTGAGTCTGTTCAGCCGGCTGAAGTTGTGTGGTGAATGGATCGGAGGAGAGTAGGTATTACAGCCCTGCAGATGGAGTCAGACAGCCAGTGCTCGGAGCCAATAGCTGAAGTCACCAATCATGATTGGACCAAGCAAAACAGTGACACCTATTGTAACGTGCATAGCTCTGATATTAAAGGAACAGCAGTTGCATTCTGCTGTCTCCTGTATTATTGTATATTTAAATAAGATAAACAACCTATGAAATCTGCAAACAGGAAAGGAACAGTTTGTGCTCACAGATTTCTCTTCAGTAGATGTACATTTTTATTTCCCTGGTTAAACAAGCAGGATCAATTCACAAAGGGTAGGCACTGATATCTACTCTGTCTTTCTAGTAAAATCTTTATCCCGGCAGCATTTAGTTTCAAATACTTCAAACAAAATGCTCCTTTCTTTCAGCTAAAAGGGATTATTAATAGCAAAACCATACTAAACAACACACTTATTACAGCTTAATGGAAAGGAACGCTGTTTTCCTTTTTCCAGTCTCTTTGAATGCAAGTTATAGTCTAGTGCAAAATAAGAGAGATGAGGTCGTGTGTTCATTTTATCTCCCAACATTTTCTAGTTCCTATGATGATCTTTGACAGGAGTCCCAGATCAGAAAATACTTTTAAATTAGACTAAGATTATACCAGTAGGTTTAGCTGCACTGAAACAGACAAATTTTAGATATAAAAAATAAGATTCAAATTAGACAAATCTGCTCATCAGTATTTAAAGGTTATAATTCACTAAAAATATGTCCCTGCTCAGGATCTCAGAATCCAGCCTAAATGTTATGGCTACACTTAACTTGTCGTAATTTTAAAGACTATAATCCACAACTTCGAACACAAAACCAGTAATAAGGCTATTGAAAATGATAAATGTTCTGGTGCTGCCTAGTTAAAATGCAAACAGGTTCTCTCTGCTTTGAATCAGAAGAACATACACTACGATGTATGTGGTTTTCATGGATGTGAAGCCCCCAACAATTTCTAGCTTTGTTGAGCAAGAAAAAACAAAACACCTGCTACAGGTTCCACACATGCTTATTTGTTTCTAAAGAGGGACTAATGAGGAGATTTAATCTCACCCCATCTATCTGGATTACTCTCATTTGTTCCAAGTGCCGCAGCCATTCCCCCCGGCCCCACCTAACACAGTCTTTATGGGCACAGCCCTGCTTGTGGCACAGCAGTCATCTGAATAAGGAGTGCCTCACAGAGTGAGGGCTTGACGAATGTACCACGATGGTTATTATAACCAATAATCTGAAGAGAACAAACTGAAATCAAACTTTGAATCCCTGGGACCCTAAGTCATAAGACTGAGCCTAGGAATATCCTCTTTATTGTCATCATTATTACTCTTAAAACTGCAAAGCCAGTACTAGACAGACTTTATATAAGAGAACCAACAGTTTTTACCACAAGGTTATTCGTCTCCATTTTAGATGGACCCTGAAATGCTGCTTATTTATTACAATTATTGTGTGTTCCCAGTTACAGGCTTACCATATATATACATATGTATATATATGCAGCCCCCCCCCACACAGACATACACATACCCTTTCAAATCACACAATGCTACACAGAGAAAGAGAGAGAGAGATCTAGAGACTAGTTTTTTAAAAGCATGTGGTAAAAGGTATAAAGAAGGAACACATGTGTTCCAATTGAGCTAACAACCCAGGATATGGATAAAACCAAAAGATTTCTCTCCTGCTCGACTGCTACTGAACTTCTCGACACCAACCTCCTAGGAAAGCCCCCAGGACAGGGAGGTCTTTCTGACCAGGATTAGTCCCATACATACCTGGCTTTCAGGTCAGATAGCGACCAATTAGATTGGAAAGGGAAATGAGCTGCTTTGAGACAGACATACTAACAACTGTTAACTGGACAGACAAAATAGTAAAAGCACAAAAAGTAGATACAAGAACTTAGAAGGCTTTGTGGCTTTTATTCATTTCACACGCAGTTCAACAGCTTTTACCAAGAAAGCTTCGAACAAACACTGCTCTTCCACCACTAAAATAACAAGTTCATGCAACAGCTTAAGAAAATTATATAATGTTTTAGAAAATATTCTTTCTGAAATTAAAGGTTTTAGGTATTTGGAAAACTAAGTTTTGTGGAGAAGCTTGAATATACTAGTTATATGAATTCCCTAGAACAACGCTGCAAAGAGGGGCACTGTCACACTCATGACAAGTGGGGACTGAGGAGTATGGCTGTTTTAAAGATACGTTCTTAAATACAAAAAGTAATCCAATTTAAAAAATTAAAGTGGCATTTTAATCTTTGTAGCTAATTTTGAAAAGCATAAAATCAAGACATGGAAAACTTGTTGAGAGCTTTGTTTTCCTACCGTGGCTTAGAAGACAGGTAACAAAGTCCTTGCTACTCAAAGTGTGGTCCTGGAGCAACAGCAACAGCAGCAGCAGCACCTCCCGGGAGCCTCACAGAAATCCAGAAACTCACCCCGATTCCGGAGCAGAAGTGCATTTTAACAAGACCCTCTAGGTAATCTGTACCATTTCAAGTTTGAGAAAGCCTCTAAGATTAAAATAAAGAAGGTTACAGGGTCTCCCAATGATCCAGTATCAACATCTGGAGCCACGTTTTGCATTCGGTTATCGAGTGGAGAAATATTCAAAATGATTAATTTGGTTTGGTCATAAAACTTAACCTTGGTGTCTTATTCTGAAATTCTTCTGATTAGGCCCTAAATGTCAAAATTCTGGGATTCAGGTGTGTGGACAGCTGAGAGGCCTCAAAGTACTTTGACTCTCTGGAAAAGCAGCTCATGCTCAGATTATTTTATAGGACAACGACAGAGATCATTTTAGTGGGAAAAATAAAGGACTAAAGATTGCTAAGTGAGAAACGGAAGAACCACTTAATATTTTGAAATAATCTACTTCACAATTTTATTTCAAAAAATTAGTATTGTGGCACAGCAAAACTAGCCACCAAGTAATGTGGTTCAGTCCTGGCTTGGCCACAAAACATTGATCGTGTGTGTGTTGAAGGGAAGGGGAGTCTGACAAATCATTTAGCCTTTAAGGGCATCAAGTTCCTCAGCTACAATATGAAGAGGTTCTCTAGAATAGATGAGTGTTTCTCAGTCTTTACCTTCAATCCTAAGAAATGCATTTTATATTCGGACTCAGTACTAGCATGCATGCACGCACACACATCCACAAATAGAAACAGGGTTCACAAAACAAAAACTCTCAGCATGTTATGATAGTACAGATATTTTCTATCTTATTTTTCTCTTTTTAATGTTGGTCTTGATTCATTCCACGGATTTCATAAGCACAGTTTAAGTAATACTGGTCTAGGTGATTTCTAATAGCTTTCAAGGTTAAACATTCCAAGGCACTTTTCTATCAAGAACTTGGAATAAGGGGAAGAAGGCAATGGCTGCATCAACAAATGGCGTGCACAACTGGGAGTGTGTATTTATTTTCCTGGGACGAGGAGCCACAACTATCATCTGTCTTACAGGGTAATCCATGACCCAGAACACAATAAAATGTTATGAAAATTAAAGAGTGATTTGAATATACAAAATATGTATATCACTTTCCTCTCTGCTTTCACATCTATAGTCTACTTCATTAAACACAAATTATGGCTTCTTTCCCCCCTGAAATTAAACATCAAGAGTTAAAACTCCCATCTATTGAATCCGCAACCCAAAAACATCACCGAGTAGGTTGAAGGGTAGATAAATGAAGGATACCTGTCCAAAATGTATTTTCATATTTCACCTCTAAAATTTCTTTTCAACTAGCATTGTATCATTTGTTCTTACACCTCCTGAATTTTAAAGCTGTTCTGAGACACGGTTAATCTGCCCTAATGAAGTAAATTGGTCAAGAAGCCCATTAATGTTTTATGAAAGTATATACGTATCCCTCACCTTTTGAAAGTTCATGTTATGCACTTTGCTTTTATGAAAGACCTACATTAATATCTTTTTTCACTAAAGGAAATCCAAAGAATTTTTGCTTTTATGAAAAAAGGAAGAAGCAAAAATAGCATTCAGCATGTTTCGCAGCGAGCCATTAGAGGCAGCACACATCTTGAGAAAAGTGGCACCACCAAGCTCCTTCCCCAGGAACTACACTCAGCATCAAGCTGCCATAGCTTTGCCAGAGCACCTATGCTTTATCTTGATTTATTCTGTGCATCCATTTGCAAGATGTATCCTAAAATATCAGAAAAGCCAAAGAGAGGTTATTTTATGGGTCTGGGAACACTCAAAACTTTTTCCAAATAAAGTAAATGGTGATTGCTTCTTTATGCCATTTTGGCTTACAAAAGTTTCCACAGGTACACTGTACTTTTGGATAGTAGGGGAAACCTGTACTTAAAATTCAACAAGCTGGCCTTGCAGCGCGTTAGGTATTGGCATACAATAGTGAGCAAGATTAGGAACCAGACTTAAGAGGTTCGCTCATCACAGTGGGTTTCAGATGATTTTTACAATTGTCAGAAAGTTCTATCATCTTTATCTCTTTTCATTCAATTTCCAATAATAACAAGATTATCAGCAGAATTTAAGCTCACTTAGATTATCTTCTTCACCACTGGAAGGTGCCAGACATTCCTCTTTATTTAGTAGAATCCTTTTACATTCAGTGTGGGGACATGAATGAGGTTTGGAACTGAAAGGGACTCTAGAAATTATTTAATACAACTCTGTCCACAGATAAGGTATCCAGAAGGGATCTGTCAATGGTTAAGCAGTGGGGCAACGTCTGGACTAGAATGCAGATTTCCAGACTGGTTGCCTAATTTTATCTGTTTCACTCACTCTAATTTCCATCTGCAGTTCATTACCCCACATTTTTACATAATGCTTTATCTTCATACTTCTGATCTACTTTAAAAGAAAAAAAATATATGCAAAACTTACAGATATGAAAACCATGAACATATATACTCTGTACCCTGCAGGAAGAATTCTAGGACACTTTCTGGAAAGACATGGAGAGGAACTGTAACAGGAAGGAACATAAATGAGGGAGCCGCTCAAAGCCAGAAGAGGCTTCCCAGGTAAAATGAAAGTTGGAAAAACTAGGCACTCATGGTTTATACCAACAAATCCTATGTCAACAACTAACAATGCTGGTGAGTCTTGTTTAACTTGCTCTAGCTCTGAACTTCTTGTCTGGACTTGTATTTGGTTTAACACAAGAAACCTAAACAGCTACAGAGCAAGGTTAACTGAGGTTTAAACAAGGTAGGGTGGACTGTGGAAAGGAGTATCACTTCCAAAAATTACTGACAGACCATCACAGAGGAGAGTAATTTTAATTTAATCTGATAAATCATGATGGAATAGTGTTTTGTTTTTGCTTGCTTTTCAATACTGAGCAGAATTTAGGAGGTAAAAAAGATAAGCAACAAAATGTTTGCAGTCTTTAAGATAGCAAGAGCTGCTGGAAAACAGGCTATATGCTTTCTAAATTTAGAAATAAATATGGAGTTAAGCAATGGCAGCACAGAATAGTGAAAAAAGCAAGAGCCAACAAGAAGTGACCTGAAGGTTACTTAATATCCATGAGCCTTGTTTTTTTCATCTGCCAAATGGGATAATAATACCCAGTCAACCCTCTCAGGTTTACTGTGAAGGCAAGATTACATGTTTGTGAAAGCATTTTGATAAAAGTTGAAAACACTTTGCAAAGGTAAGCTTTCACTATTGGTAACAATTGTACCCAAAGCAGGAAACATTTGTGATATAATCTTCCAAAACAACAAAAACCCAAAGATTAATCTGGCTCAAACCCAAAGATATAATCTTCCAGGCTGTACAACTACTGACATTTCATCCCATCCACAGGCTTTTTCTGGCCTCACTCAGGCCAGGAAGGTCCTAGGTTGCTGAGGAACTTGCTGGAATTTTGCAGGTGACATTCAATTATTATTATTATTTTTTAAAGATTTTATTTATTTATCTGACTGAGAGAAACAGCGAGAGGGGGAACACAAGCAGGGGGAGGGGGAGAGGGAGAAGCAGGCTTCCCGCCAAGCAGGGAGCCCGATGCAGGGCTCGATCCCAGGACCCTGGGATCATGACCTGAGCCAAAGGCAGACGCTTAACTACTGAGCCACCCAGGAGCCCCGTAACATTCGATTATTAAGATGTGTGTTGTACAGTGTGATCAGGTCCCCACGTGATGTGCAAATCTGCACCTGAAACCGCTACTCTAGGCTAGTTGTCCACTCAACTTCAAACCTGTGAGAGTACTTGCTGGCAGATGCTCTGCTGTACCCACTTTCTGAGAGAGCCAAAAGCTGCAAGTAGTTCATCTATGGAGCACGTAGTAATGTCTATACTAGCAACTCAACCTGGCATCTCTCACAATGACCTAGTTTTAATTGTGGCACCAAGGCTGATAACTAAGACAAGTATCTGGGCCTGGCATACTTCAGTGCTGGCTGAAAGGATGAGGCTCATGGACCATTTCACTAAGTCATTTCCTTTTTAGTGCACAGAGCTCCGGTTAACCTTAAACTGTACTTTAAACTTGGAAAATACACCCAACGGTAGAATGTGACTATTCTTGGAAGGCAGGAACAACGATTCTTGTAAAAATTCTGTATGGTATTTGATGTTTGATCTTTGATGCTTATAAGCTGTGTCTGTATGCACTTGTTTGGGATACTAAACACCTCATCTAAATCCCAAGTCTTTATCATATGGTAAATGAGGTGACCTTGAGAAGGGAGAGTATATAAAATTTATCATGAGATACTCTAAAGATAGCTATTTAAAGGACTACTACTACAAATTCTTTTGTAAAGTTTAAGATACTTTGGTAAACAAGGTAATCAACTGCTAATTTTTACATACTCTACATGATCTCCTAGTAAATTTCCTCTTGTGTAAAAGTGTTGACTACATAATCTCTTATTTTTTCCCAATTCTAGTTTTCTAGGATTAAAGAATCTGTATGTTTGGCAGGAATAGTGATTTATTTAATATAGTTTTCTTTAACATTTTAATATTATGATTATAACCAATACCCAACAAAAACTATGTACATACATATGTGCCATATTTTATTATTATCCTCTCCCCCATTTTAACATCTCTGAAATTGGGTTTATCTTATAATTGATGGCATCTCATGAGTACAAGTACTAGGGTTTTTTCTTCCCTTTTTCCTTGGTACATAAAATAATAGCATGTCTTACATGCTGTTGATGGCACCTTACAGTCAGTGAAATAAAAAAAGATACATAATTTAACAGAAAGAAAGGGCTCTCTTCTTTAGGTTGGTTAATTATTCCCCTAACCAGTCAAGATGGCAGCTCAACTACCTTAGAATAATTGAGCTTTCATCAAATAGTCATTTGATAAAGTATATGATCACAATTCTCAACTGAGACTGCTACTAGGACAACCAATGATATGGTATAAAGTCGAGGTGGAAATTCCAAAATGAGAATTTCCATTGGTAAGAGTTCAAGCATTAATACAATGTATTTCTAACATTTTCTCATGGCGCACAACTATACATATACATAAACCTGATCAACAGAAGCCGATTAATTCTCTGAGTAATATTTGCTAAAAATATTTTATCAATCAAAGATTAACTTATAACAACACTATATATTAAACCTGGAGCTGAATGACTCCTTAGAAATTATTTTCAAACAAACAGAATCTATATTAAAATGTTAGTTTAAAAGGTAGAAATATTATTGCCATAATACAATGATCCCATCGTATGTATGTATGACTTTCACCTAGGTACTTAAAAACAATTTATGCAAAGAAAAGTAAAATCAGGCTTCAGAAAACCTCTTCTGAGAAGGTCAGAAGGGAGACTGTACTGATCCAACAGGGGACGTTAATCCTACTGGAAATGCTAGAATGGAATAACTTTGCCGTTGCCTTCTCCAGGTTGGCTGTTGGCTTCAGCTGACAGAAGAAAATTGTGTACTGGTCAAAGGAAAACATTTTTTTCCACAGATTTTTTTTTTTTTTACTTTAGCAGGTGCTATTTTTTTCCCCCTGATACTAGAAATAACCAAAAACATTTCCACAGTCAGATCATTAAGATAAAAGCCAAGGCCCTTCTTCATTAAGGGTTAACTAAACTAAAAAATGCCTTGCTCTGTTTGGAAAGTCATCCTTTTCCAATAAGTACATGGAATTGGACAATGCTCAAACCACCAGATAGTATATATCAGTACTGGTTATTAATGGGATAAATTTCATAGACCAATTTCCCCAATATCCACAACTCTTAGTTAAAAAGCTCTACAAGATTAAAAAATTAGATAACCAAAGACAAGTCATCTAAATATGTTATGCCCTTAGTCACTAAAGAGTGCTTAGAAATGAACACTGTTCTCCTATCAATTCACCAACTACCTCCTAAAACACCTGAAGTAATGATATGCATTATATACTTAGATTTAACTTTTTTATCACTGTAAAGTGAACAAGATAGGTTTGGTAAAGGCAAGGCTGGGGGAGGTGGAGGGGCTTTTATTTCTTATTTTAACAAAATCACATAGAAAAAAACCAGTTACCAGTTTTATGATTTGGTCATCATAATAAACACATCCACAAGGGTCTCAAATAACGAAATACCTTTTCACTTTTACAATGTATGTGACTAGAATGAAATACAGTTACATTAAGCAAACAGTGCAAGATCTAAAAATAAGAAATCTGCTCCACTGAGAGAAATTGTGCCATGGGAAAATACAAATAACATGTGAAGTCATACAAGGCATCTTCACACCCAATTTCTAACCTGTCTTTTCTGGAGTAGAGACCACCAAATGAAAATGATAAAGGCACATACATTTCTAAACTAAGTCACAGAAATGTTTCCTAACAAAAAATTCAAGTAGAATTAGAAGCCTGTGACAGAGGATTATTACAGAAATCAACTTCTGGCAAAAATTCAAAGTAAAATCTGTTCTAAATTCAGATTTAAAAAATAGGTTTTATGCTACTTTTAATTAGCTTTAAAGTATACAATTCCCCATGACTGTTGTGAAGGACACGATATAAAGACACATTGTCCTATAAAGGTTGGCAAAACCTTAACTATATCAACACCAAGTAACATTCAGAGACGGCTTCCATTTGCTGCAGAAAATTATTATTTGGCACTGATGAAGTACTCCCTTGTTGTTTCCATCCCTCATGCTGTTGTCATCAGAATAAAAGTTGAGAAGGTTCTGTACTTAGTTTCACTGCATGTGCCAGAACTAAGAAAATAAGGTATTTCAACCAAAAATTCAATTCTAATATATATTCGGCAAGCGTTTATTTTTTTAATTAAGAGCTACTATATAAGTAGGTCAGTACTTGAACTGGCCAGAGGTACAGAATAAAAAAATGTAATTGCTCATAAAATAATGCTCAAATGAGTCTCCCTTAGAAAGTCAAAAGTATTCATAAAAATGTTTTTAAATTCGGGTTTCCCTAATCTCTGCATCACAAAACAACAGACAGTATTTACATGTGTACCTTAACTATAATGGGCAGATTAAAGATTAATGAACATTCAAATCCAAATATATACTCAACGAGTGGCAATTCAATTGTTACTTTTTTCTCTTTTCCTTTTTTTTTAATAACAGAACAACCATTTCACCACAGTTCAGACCTACATGGACCCATACAAGGTCTACTGTAATGACGATGACTGGAACTAGACAAGGGAAAAGCAGACAATCTCTGAAAATGGTTCTCAAAATCTGTAGGAGTTAGATCTCTGCATAAGCATTTTATTAGCCAGCCACAGGGATGCCATGATCCACGAAGAGTTCAGTATAGGAGACTTGGTTGATGTCAGTATTTAAGGTAACACTTGTTCATAAAATTTAAAATATAGCATCAAAAAGGAAGCGTGTGGCCAAGTTTTAACCAACTACTCTGTGCCGTTCTTCCTAAAGAGATACCATGTGAAACACGGATGGGCCGGTCTCTCCTGCTCCACCAGCATGTCAGGACTGCCCACCAAGTGTCTATCCAGGGAGAAAAGAAGAAATCCTGCCTCACCTTCCTCAGAGAGAGGAAGTCACATGGTTTGCAATGCATTTGGAATTGCCAGGAGCTGGCTGTGAGCTATCTTGTCCTCTTCATGTCCTCACCTAGCAAACAAGTCTATTCCCAACCTGAAATGAGCCTGTTGCCTATTGCCATCCTCACCACTCTTTCTTCCCTACAAATCTACTTACCAGAAGCCTATCCATCCTTCATAATGCAGCCCAAAGACCTCAACAAGGAAGACTTCCTGATACTTAGAGACTCTCCATGCAGCACTTTCTCACATTTCCTCCTGCCTTAGGAGGTCTGATGAGACTGAGTTCTCTGAGGGTTGCATCTCCGCATCTCCCAATAAAAGCTAACAGCACCACACCCACACTTGGCTTTCAATCATTGTGTTAACAGGAAGGACCAAGTCCCACACGTCCAAGTTCATCTAGAACCCCAGAGTGCATTTATGGAGTGCAACTGTTCCTGGGTTTAAAATGGTTTGAAACTGGGGCCTATGATGTTTCTAGCTCCTGAGCTGCAGGTTTATGTGAGGTACAGTGGTAAAGAACCTAGACATCTATTAAATGTGTCCCGAGGCTCTCCCGAACATGTCTAAGCACAAATGTGGTTTTGTAATACTGCATTCATCTTGCAGCTAGGCGAACTGACAACGCTAAAACTCCTCTTAAGGCAAGTCCCCACATGTGTTTAAAGCAAGGCTTTGCTTCACCAGAAGTCTAAAACTTACTGTAGTACAATATTCACATATTCAAAGTGTGGGTTAACCACAAGCGAGACCCAGTTACTAGGACAAAGCTGCCTTTATCAACTAGTCTCAATTCATGGTCTGGCATATTTATTTATAGCACCAGTAGAGAATTTTAGTGATTTAATGAACTGGAAAGGATAATAAATTCTCAGCAAGTCACATGAAAGGAAGAAAGCAGTCATATGAATAATCTAAAAAAATAGATAATTAAAGAGACTTTTGCTTTGAAATGTGTTTCGTCTGTACTTAACACTGAATGGATAAATTTCCACTACATTAGACACACCCAATCTTCAAACAAAGTAATAAAACAGGCTTGTGTGTACAGGGCGCAGTATATGAACAGTCTGGAAACTCACGCCTACATGGCAAACAAACCACAGTGCCAGGGATGGGCAATGTCACATTAAGATTACTGCAGAGCATGAGCACAAGTGGAAAAGTGCACTTTTTACATGTGTGCATTTCCATGTCATCCTTTACTAAGAAGAACCAGAAAAATGTTTAATTTTTCCCCCAAAATAAAGAATCCTCACCTTCTGTCTATATATTCTCTTACAACATTGGAGTAAGAATAAATGAAGATGGTAATATCAATAATGGAATAGCTGAGTATCTTCTCCACGGCTGCAAAAGTCTCTTGCATATTAGTAAAGGAAACTTTTACCACCAGCAATGATTTTAAAAATCATTAGTAGGGTTGTTAACAAGCTGCTATAAAACAATGGTTTGAATTGTGTGCTGGAAAAAAATAAAACATAACTTGGATTTCCAAATAACTTAAAATGGCTATAAAAAATTTTTTTGGAAGGTGGGATCAGGTAAATATATTGTTTTGAGCCTACTGTTGAAAGTATGCTTGATTTTAAGGTACGAAGCATTTTAAGCAGTTGTGAAATGCACTGGGTAAGAAAGTATGTGAAGTAGGTAGAAGTGACTGCAGCCCTCTGAAACCTCCTAGGAACATCTGGCAGTGGTGGTGCATAACCAAGAGCCCTCACGAGGGGAGCCACCTGCTCCAAACAGAAAAGGCAGGGTTCGCTCCAGAAGCTCCAAAAGAACTGGTCCATAGCCTGGCTCTGTGACTCTTTTCACTACTGATGCTGCTGGTTCCTAAGCCACCTGAAGTGCAAATCACTCCAGCAGATCCTGAACAGCCAAAGAGAACATGCACGGAAGGACCAGTCAAACCGCCTTTCTTTCCCCCTTCCTCCCCGGGGGCCCACACCTGGGGAATTGGAGGATTTAGGAACAGTGGTAAAACAGCTTCGATGAATGCAGATTAGCTCCCGTGCCTTCCTTTGCCATAATCAATGTACTGTTTCATGGGGAAATCTCTGGGAGATGCAGCAGTAAAAACTGTTGACCCCTGAGCACATATCTTTTTAATATTCTGTGTGATGAAATGGGAAGTAGCCCTAAGGCATTTCTACTGAAACAGAGATAGAACGATTGCCTTGAGAAAAAAAATACTCATGCAATTGTTTGTGTTAGAGCTGAATGAGCCACTTTTTTCATGGGATACCACTGTACTTGAGAAAATTTGCCAAATATGCTTTATGACACTTAAATAACCAGCTGACATCTTCTCAAAAAATGAATGGAGAGTGGCACTTCAAACAAAACAGAAAACAAACTATTGCCAATGATAAAATTCAAATGTTCAAGCAAAAATTAAAATTTCAGAAATCTTGATTATACCAGCATAAGTTTGAGTTTCATAGCTTCCCAACACTTAAAGACTGTTTCTGATGAGATTGGTGATGATATTAAATGAATGTAATTTTAAAATATTGTATAATGAAACATAACATTTGACAGATTTGCATTACTCACTGAACCAATGTTTTCTAATAACAATGCAATTACATTACAAAATCATGCACGGGGAGAAAAACAGTCCATTTGAAGTACAAGACAGACCAACGGATTTCCGTGTAACAGGAGTACAAAACAAGTTCACTGATGGTTTTAGATTTCACACGGCAATTAACCTTTAAAAAACTACCATTCAAATTTTGACAAGGTATCAAAGAATAGTCACAATAATCTGAAAAGGCTATTAAAATATCCTTCCTTTCTGAGCTACCTATCTGGGAGATGAGATTTTTGTCATATGATTCAACCCAAAACATACATATATTTATTTATTTATTTATTAAAGATTTTATTTATTTGTCAGAGAGAGAGAGAGAGAGGGAGAGCACACAAGCCAGGGGAGCGGCAGAGGGAGAAGCAGGCTCCTCGCTGAGCAAGGAGCCCGAAGCGAACTGGATCCCAGGACCCTGGGATCATGACCTGAGCTGAGGGCAGTCACTTAATCGACTGAGCCACCCAGGTGTCCCACGTTTATTTATTTTTAAACACATAAGTAAATACATAAAATTTTTCTTTGCTTTCATTTCCACTCCAATAAATAACAAGAAGATATAACCCCTATAAACAAAAATTCTCTGGGTTTCTCAAAATAAAAGTATAAGAATCCTGAGACCAAAAAGTATGAGAACCACTGACACCTGCCTAGCATCACAAGGAGTTTGGATTTTATTGTAAGCATGATTGGTGGTCAGCCCTTAGAGGTTTTTTTAATGAAGGTTCTTTTTAACATAGCAGCCTTTTGGTTTTATTCTTCTAGAAAACAGCAATTCTCAGAGCATAATTCTCAACTACTCATTCCAAAAAAAATTTTTTTTGCATATTAGGTAGATAAAATAGAGAACACAAGGAAAAAGAAGACAATCTCTGCCACAAAAATTAACAGCAGTCAAAAAACTAATATTCTATTTGTTCTATGACCCTGTTTGGCACCTTATTAGCTTTGCCCCAACTTCACGAAATTCACCGAGCATGAGGTACAAGATTTATCAATTAATACCTTCTCGGAAGACTTTAAATAAGAGAAAAATTTAAATGTTTCGAGTAGACAACTGTCCTTAGAGGCTTCACATAAATGTTAGCAGTAAGAAAGACGCAGACGTGTCTCCCTGATAATCTGCTTTCTCCTACACCACATTTCCTTAGGACAATTAAAGTAGCAGCCTCTGCTATCCCCCCAAGGTAAACATGGCTGCCACCGTGAAGAGAATTCGCTGTTCACTTTCTCCCTTCAAACCTGCTTCTCTCACACTAATTTAATAACTTCCTATGTACTAAATATATATAGTACAGTATTTGGTTTTCTATAATACCAAAATCTTTGTAACATATTAGGCAGTAGAAAATAGTTTGTTGGAAATAAAGTTCAGGTTAGGAAATATTTCATCTACCAGCAGTAATTTTTCATTTAAAAATAGCCTTTTCTGGGGCACCTGGCTGGCTCAGTTGGTGGACCATGCAACTCCTGATGTCAGGGTTGTGAGTCTGAGGCCCTTCACTGGGTGTAGAGATTACTTAAAAATAAAATCTTAAAAAAAATAAAAGAAAAAAATACCCTTTTACTAAAGACCTGGTGTTCAAACACTTTCTTAGCTTCACTCATAAAAGGATTTTAGAGGTTGTGTATGTTGGTAGAATTGCAACCCTCATAATTACTTTATACCCAATAATTATATGTTATTATAGAAAGACAGTAAAATCAAAATACAGGTTGTCCCAAACTTGAGCATCTGATTTTCCTATTACTCAAGCCAGACACCATTACCTATTGACATCCCCAACCAACACCCACTTTGTAGTGTATATCACCGCCTTGTGATGATTTTGAGTACCTGCCAGCAGCTGTATGCTAGGAAGAGTTCAGGATCGAATTTGGCATTTTGAGGAGTCTTTCATGGCACTGGCAAGAGAAAGTAGATAATAGAGTATCCCAGAATTTCAGGTAAACATGTGCTGACCCCGTAGGTCCCACAGAAATACTGCTGAGTAGTATTAAATTAACTAGAAAATCCACTAATTCACATAAGGAAATTCTACAATATTTATTGAAAGGGGAAGGAGTGGGGCGTCTGGTGAGAGAACAACCAGCAGGGACCAGAAGTAACTGCACCGCGACTTACCTCCGCTGCCAACTGCCCATGCTCCGACGAACAGGTGCCTGGCACTCACCCCTATCTCCTAAGGCCCCAGGAAAGGGAGAGAGAAGGAACCATGGGAAGAGAGGACGTCCTGGGATGCACCCCTGCCAGAAAGGGTGTCCGACATGGGGGGACAGGGGACGGGGCCTGGGGGAAGGGCTATACAAGAGAAAGCAACAGCAAGGAACAGCTGTTCGGAGCCTGAACTTACATCTTGAGCAGGAGGTGCTTCTGGGTAGTTTCTCATCATTTTTAATGATGACAATAATATTATTTTGGGAAGAGAAGCCTGCTGTAACAGTAATTAAAAACTTTACCATTTTCTAGACTTTCTCGGAATGTAGATCATTCCAATAAGCCCCCCAGTAACACATCTAAATGTAGTTTGACTACTACACTTGACTTTTTACTATGCTTTTCATGAACAGAGATATGAAAATAGGTGGGACCTTGGTAATCACTTCTCTATTCAGAAACCTAAAGTATAATAATGGCTGAAGGTCAAAATTAGTCCCTCACTATAGAGTAGGTATGTTTGCTGGTGCTAGGTAGTCAAGATTACCACTTCCAAAAACACTGGTGGCAATTAAAAAAAAAAAAATCTTTACAAAGAAAACAAATACTACATATGTCCCAAACCAAGTGTAGAACTATAAAAACAAGGTATATTTTCCAACTGGGCTATCAATTAATAAACAGCCTAAACTAAGGGCTATTTTGTGATTCAGCGGCAGAAAGACAGGTCAATGCTTTCCATTCAGACTTGGCCAATAAGATTGTTTGGGGTTCAAAATAAAATAAATTATATCAGTGATATTTGCAAAAGAATGAATCTTCACAAAAACAAAACCCAGATATAATGCTAATCTGAGTTGAAAAGGCAAAGCAAATTTATTAGGCAGGTGCATTCAGAACAGTGGTGCTTCAGAAATTCTAACGTGCACAGTAATCATGTCTAAAACACTTATACCCTCTAACTGAATATGGGGATTGCTCTTGCTCATATACCACTACAGAAAAATTCAGGAGGTAAAAAATAAGGAACTAGACGTGCCCAAAGAAAAAGAAAGTAGAAACTGAAGAAAATTTCACAGATTTTGTGTTTAGGTAACAGCTACTGGGTTTATCCATTTCTAGAATTACATACATTTTGGTTTATTGTCTATTCTTTGGTTGCTTAGATGATCTCTAAAAAAATCATCTTTTTCTTGCACATGACATCACTTATTTGCACAGCAACTACAACAGGACAAACCATACAAATAGCTCTTACTCTACCAAAAGAGAAGGGGAGGGAGTCTGATGTTTTTGAGATACTCTGGATTTGAAGGACACAAGAGGAGACTGTAGAAACACTGTAAGCAAAACTCTAAAATGACTGCTATAATGACTGCTGTACGGATGACTGCAGCAGACTGCAGTCCGGGAAGCTGAAGGTAAGGGACGAGATGCTTGGATTCTGTGGATTTAGTACCATGTTCAATTAGCAGTTTCTCTGAGGCTCTGAGTGGTTTCAAAATCACTTTATAAAAGAACTTATTTCAACCTCAGAGGAAAAAGTTTAAAGGGGACATAAAAGATGGAGAAATGTCCTTAACAGCAAGAAAGCACAAAAGGAGAAAACAAATGGTTACATTCCACTTTAAGGCAGTGGCTAAAAAACAAATATAGTAACAGTATATCACTGATATTTACCAGGGAGCTCAGACATGTATTCTGAAAAGTTCCCAAAGTGAGGTCACTGTCCCCCACCTTGGTTAAAAGCTGAAATCCAAAGAGCAGGTTCTAGAACATAATTCTCACCATTCAAATGTGAATCAAGGCAGTTGGCTAGGCTTTTCTGACTGTTAAGCAACTTGTCCCTACACATTGGCACAATTCAGCACTTTACAGTCTCTGACTTAATTCTCATAACCAGTCTATGTATTATTATATCCACTGTAAATCATATATGTTCTGGAACTTCTCCTTTGCTGGTGGGACGTTAAATCATTGCCGTTGGACCCACTGGTGCCAAGGTCTATGCTACTTTATAAGAAATGCATTAGAAAAAAAAAAAAAAACACCAGAGAAGGCAGACTGCATCCATTCATTCAAAAAATATTTACTGAACACCTTCTACATACCAGACACGTGGGACACATTAATGAACAGACACAAAATATTTGCCCACACAGAACTCACAGCCTAGCAGCAGTGGGGAAAGAGACAATTCACCATCAATCAATTAACCAGGTAATATCTTAGAAGGTAATAGATGCTATAGAAAAAGAAAATGCAGAGCTCTGCAAGAAGGATACAGAGCTTAACATGCAATTATAAATAGAACAGACCTCACTGACAAGGGGATATTTTAGTGAAGTCTGGAAGGAGCTGAGGAAACTGGCCATGAATACACCTGGGGAAAAAATATTACAGGCAGAGGGAAAACCCAACACAAAGACCTGAAAGTGGGAATGTGCCTAATGTATTTCTGGATCAACAAGGAGATAAAGATGAATGGAATGGAGGGCAGGAGAGGGAGAGAAGTGGGAAAAAGGGCAGAGTTAGTGATAGGCAGATTTGTGTTGGGCTTTGTGAATCAACAAGAGGAACGGGACTTATTCTGAGTAAGATGGAAAGCCATGGGACAGTTTTAATGTAAACTGACTCCTGTTTTAAAAAGATCACTCTGGTTGTTATGCCGATAATGTACTAAAAGGAAGCCAGCGAAGGAGAAAAGAGGGGCCACTGTAATAATCCAGTCAAGAGGTGCTGGAAACTTGGACAAAAGTGTGAGTAGACAGAGGTGGGGAAAGGGGCTGAGCGCCTGGATTTATGTGGGTAACAACAGGGTTCTGGATACATTTTGAAGATACAGTAGCAGGATCTGATGTGGAGAGAAAAGAGTAAGGATGATTCCAAGGGCATTAGCTTGGATAACCAGAGAAATGGACTTACCACCCACCAAAATGGGGCAGGCTGCAGGGAGAGCAGGTTTGTAGAGAAAAATAAAAAACTCAATTTTAATCCTGTTAAAATTGAGGTATCTTTTACATATTCAAGTTAAGAAGTCAAAAAAGTAGTTAACATGTGTTTCAGAAGTTTCAGAGCACTACCCCAGATGGAAATATACATTTGGAAGTCTTACGCAGCTACGTGGTATTTTATTAAGCTCTTGTAACTGCTTGTGACAAGAGTCCTATAGGAACTGAGCCCTGAAGCATTCCAAATTAATAGGTTGGCAAGAAAAAAACAGTGCAAATTTTAAAAAATGACTGAAAAAGTGAAACCAGTGATCTAGTAGCATAGGAAGAAAAGTAGCAGCATGTGGTGTCCTCGAAATCAAGTGAAATATGTCAAAAAAGAGGGAATGACCAATTATATCAATGCTGCCAATAGGTAAAGATGAGAAATGACTGCTGGATTTAGCAACCTGGAATACCTTCTTTGGAAAAAGTCCTAGTGACCATATCCCACCTCACCCCAGAAGATAATTATGGATTGAATATGATGTTATCCTTTCAATTTGCATATGAATTGAATGTTTTTCTAAAGGATTATCCAAAAGAAAGGATTTACTCCAATTTAATATTTGGGACTCAAATCAATTGATCTGTTAAGAAACACCATTAAGAAAGTGATAAACTATAAATGCTAACAGTTATTTGTTAATATTCAATTCCTATCACTTAACCAAACAAAACAACCTCCACGCAAACTGGAAATAAAATATAGATTTTGTCCTAATGAGGAATTATGACAAACTAAAAGCCAGTATCGCACCACTGTTTATTCTATTACAATAAAGAACAACACAAGTTTGCACATTACCACCACTATTTGATAATGTTCCAGAATCATTTTATAATGTTCTAGAAAGTTAGCGTTAGTGCAGCATGCCATAAAACCAAAATAAAAGGTGTAATTATTAGAAAGAAGTAGAAATAAGTGTCATTATCAGCAACTGATTATATAACTAGGAAACCCAAGAGAATAAACTGCTCTTAGAGTAAAAGCTCTTAGAGTAAAAGCCAGCTATAAAATAAATATACAAAAATCAACGACTGTCTTACACTAGCAATAGCCAATTTGAAGAACCCATCACAACAGCAACAAAAACATAAACACCGAAGAACCCTAACAAGACATATTAGGACGTAAATGAAACAAAACAAAACAAAACCCAAAACCTCTTCGAGGAGAGCTAGAAGGTCCGGATAACCTTTCATGTCCCTTGAGAGAGACAGTCACTACATGTAGACGACAGTCCTTTCCCAAAAAACAACAACGCACATAACTGTAAGTGGAAAACTGCAACAGAATCAGGAAAGGGGAAAGCAGACAGCCTAGTTGCAACTTAGCCCACCTGAAACAGTGAAATGCTACGTCTTAAGTGAGGAAAACTGAGAAGTACTTCCAGTTTACTCACAAACTGGAGGAGAAAGGATGACAGGCTAAAGTAAGGTTAGTAAAGGCTACTGACGACACCCTACATCCCAGGATGCCCTTCCAACTTAACTTGCAGCAAATGTCTGGCCGACAGTCCCCGAGCTCAGCAAGACTGGAGACTGATTCATAGGAGCAGATAAAACAGTTAAGTCTCTGGGCCGTGAGAGCACAGGAACCTTCCCCAAAGTGACTCTATACAAAGAGGATGCTGAAGACTCCTGCCAGATGCCTCCGAGAACACTGGCAGCTAGATCCTTTCCACAGCTCAGGATGCTGGAAGACCACACTCTCTGACCAGCCCAAGAGGAAAGACCCTACAAAAGGCCCCAGCGAACAACTCAGAAGAAACAGTAAACAGTCAAAAGGCTGCCACTGGGGAGGGAGACTCGGGAATGGGAGTGGTAGGGGAGAGAGGGGGCAAGGGACATTTATTTTACAATAAGCCTTTTAGTACTCTTAGACTTAAACTATGTGCATGCATTAGTTTAAAGATAGTAAGATAATAATCTTTATCTGAAAGGACAGATGAGTGTAATTCTGATTTTCTAAGGAATATCGTGACTTGCTCTAACAGATATTTCTATGTATTCTAAATCTACAATTTAAAAGACTTGGCATTAAGTTTAGAGATCAACACATACACGAGCAAGACCTAAAATAGAAGCAAACCCAAAGCTAGTCCAGAACTTAACATGTAATAAAGGAAAGACCACAACCAATGAGGAAAGGATGGACTATTTAACAAATGGTGCTGGTAGAACTGATGAGTTAGCGAGGAGATGGTGTAAGACAATTCACATCCATACATTAATACATAATTAAATGTAAAAATCTAATATATTTCCAAAATTTGTTACATCACCTCTACACTTTCCCAACATAAATGTTTACAAGGAAAAATCATAAAGGACAAGACAAAGCTTGACTACATAAAACTATTTTGCTGTTTGGAAAATACCATAAAGTAAATTAAAAGACAAATAATGAGCTGTGAGGGAAAAATCACTGCAAATATGATAAAGGCACAATACTCTATATGAAACAGGTATTTATAATCATTTTTTAAAATCATCAATTAAGAGTAAAGGGGGCAAAGTACCTGAACAAACACCTTTCAAAAGGTAAAACAAGAAGCAAATCACTAATTTCACTAGTTTCCAAAGAATATAAAATAAGATCACATTTTTATAGAAAATTAGGAAAGATTAAACACTGGAATGCTGACACAGTGGGGAAACCATTAGGTGCATAAGAGAATCAATGTGTCTTGGCATAAGCAGTTTGGCAACGTGCCTCAAGAGTCATAAAGAGTTCACCTCTGCCCCAGGAATTCTGCTATAAATCTAGCCCAAGCAAGTCTGAGAAACCAAGACTTTCAGGCATAGGCATTTATCCCAGCTCTGCCTGCGAGTCTGCTTTTACTTTCTGAGTCTACTACCTCCTTTGCCAGATTCTGCTGAAGGCCTTCCTCTATCTGGTTCATTCCATCTTTCCAAAACTCTATGTTGCAGGCATCCGTATTACCCTGATTCCACGGACAAAGCAAACGCAATCAAAGAATTGGGTAATTAATAAAGGCCACTTAGATCTGAAGTGGCCAAGGTAGGATTTGCAACCAGCATTTAATGCTGATTTTTTAACCACTAAAAAAAAAAGGAAATATGTCAGACAACAGAAAACTACTTAAATAAACTTTGACATATCCATCATGAAAAATCTTATATTCAAAGATTTGAAGGCATGGAAAATGTCTATAGTATATTAAGTAAAAGGGCAGTATTTAAAACTACAGATGAAATTAAAATTGCCAATTTAAAAACATTCAGACAAATAAGGGACAAGTGGAAGCATACCATCTCATGAACAGTTGTTTATTTCTGATGATGTGACTGTGATTTTAATTTTAATTTTGGGGGTATTCCCTAAATGTCTACAACAGGGACAATTTCTTTTTATTTTAAAACGTTTAGAAGCCAAAGGAACAACAGATCCTCTCAAATGTAGGTGCTCTGAAGCCCTCAATTTTGAAACGTGATGAAAAAAGAGGAAAGATTAGGTGAGAGATTACTATCTTAGCAGTAGAGCATTACTGTTTGAACTACAAGATACATCAAATGAGAGGGATTTCCATAATTATTTTTCTGAGTTAAAATGGGAAAAAATCATCCTTTCAGAATTTGCTTCATAGTCCATAATGGATATTTAATTAGCACATAAGACAGGAGATAATTGCAAAAAAAAAAAAAAAAACACCTCTCTTGACTCCCAAAGATCAGAATCACTACTAAATCGCCTACTAAAAACATTTTGGAATTGATGAATTGAATTCTGATTATTATTTACATAGTAAAGTTTAAAAGGTTTCAAAAAGCAAAAAGCCTAAGACATATAAATGACGTATTTCTGTACTACTTTGTTCAGAACTGTTTTAACAGCTCCTTTCAAGGCTAACCGGAATTAGATGGCTATAGAATACCTGTTTTGAGCATAACAGTGAACATTTTCAAAAATTAGCTTTGGATGTGTGTATGTTGGGGAAGGAAAGGAGTGAGCAAATTTGTAGACAAAGTATGTTTTTCCTTTGTTAAAGTATAATACTATAAGTGGTTTAACTTTTCTTTTCGTAAAGAATCAAGGCAAAGCACTTTCTAGGAACAAAACAAGTCAAAGGCTGATAATGACTTTTCTTTGGCCACAAATTACCAGAAGATTTTTGCATGGCTGTAGGATTGTATTTCACTTTTAAAACTTCTGAAATATAAGAAGTCTTAAGATTTCGGAGAAATGATATGTACAATTCTTAGGCTTCTGTGCTCAGAAAGGAAAACTGTTTAAAAAAACATCGTTTCCACCACATTTTGGAACTTTGTTAAACAAGTTCTCAGCGCAAAGACTGGGAAGAATGAATATTCCTCATAGCTGCGAGCAGTATCACCCTATACAACAGCACTAATAATTCTGTAATTACTTAGAAAGAAAAACTGGAACTGTATGAGCTCACCCTTACCTGAGCTGAGGCCAAGAAATGAAAAGGGTGATTCAAATTCTTCGGAAAAGGAAGAGTCCTATTTTGAAACCCAAAGGTAGGAGGACCCGCCCACTTCCCCTGGAGGACTCGTTGCTATAGGAACCCGCAGTAACCCTTCAAAGCCAGTACAGTCTGGGGGGAGGGGGATTCTCCCAGAGGTTGGGGGATGGTTAAAAGAAGGAAACTGGGAGAAGGTAAAGAAAGAGAGTTTGAGAGGTTAAAAGACAACGAAACTCCTCGGCTGTGGCAGGGGTCAGAGAAGGAGGGCTGAGTAACCCCAAAGGAAACTCAGAACATCAGTGAGAACAAAGACCTGGACGCTAGAGTCACATTATAGTTAAGTTTAAGTTTGAACCATTAGACACTTCCCTCTCTCCCCGGTGGAAAACAAACCACCCTTTGTCAGTTCCTGTCTATGGAAAATGAAGCTAGACTTTTATCTCAATTACAAACTGCTACTTCGTAAAATCGAAATCTTGACTTTTATTAAACCCGCGGTTCCCAAACTCTGCTGCAAATTGGAAACACCTAGGGATCTTTAAAATACACATTGTTTTAATTGGTCTGGGGTGCTATTTAAGCTTAGAGTTTTAAAACTCTCCAGTGGTTCTCTTCTGCAGCCAATTTTGGGAACTACTGTAGTCCGTGATTTGGCGAGGTGGTAGAGTGTTTAAAAAAAAGAAAAGAAGGCACAATTATCTCCCTTTGTCTTTTTAAGGCTAATAATAGAATTAGCTGGCTTTCTCCAAGCACACAGGACAATAGGTTTCTTGACAAATAGGAATCCCCAGCATACTCTAACAATACTTTCTTTGAGATTAAAAGACTAGGCAGTATAACCTTTTTCTTCCCAAGATAGCAAACATCCTTCCTACCCAAACACCAAACTTATACACCTATTTTAAGAGCGAATGGGCCATGAAAGCCGATCAAAACTTGGAAGGACGAGCTCCAGGGCCAGAAGGAAATAGAATCCCAGTAAGCCCACCATCATTCGACGGGGTTCTGAGGCGACCAGGACTGGGAAAGGCCGGGGTGTAGGTCCCTGGAGCCCCCAACGCGGGCCCCGCTGGCAGCGCCTCAATAAAGTTACTCAGGGAAGTTTGCTCCGGTTTCCAACCATGCGCCTCCCTGGCCCAGGGGCGCGGCCCCCGCCACCTGCTCGGCGCCAACGCTCCCCCGCCGCGCCCCCTCCCTGGACCTCCGCCACCTCCGCTGGTCGCGCACTCTGCGGGCGGCCGTATGGCCGGCTGGAGCCCGGGTGGGCTCGCTTCGCCCCTCCCCGGTGCCCCTTGGCTGCAGCTGGCCCTGCCCCTCGGACCACGGCGCCGGGACCCCAGCGCGCGGGCCCGGCACCGTCCCGCCTGGGACCCCTCGGGAAGCCCGCCGGTGCAACCAACGTCTCTCCAGCCAAGGCGAGGGATCTGGGCGCCCCTGCATCCCCCGGCCCGGCGCCTGCCCGCGGCCCCGTCCCTGCCCAGCGGCGCTCGGCACCTTCGGCCCGGGGTCGGGAGCGCGCCCCTGGCCGGGCGGTCCGGTGCTGCGCACGCGCGAAGGCGCCCGCCAGCTCGCCCGCGGCGCCCTCACTCACCGTCCGCGCTCTTCGTCACCTCCGGCGTAGCCGCCGCCTGCACTGCTCGCCGCTCGACGCCCCGGCCCGGTGCCCACTCCTCAGGCCCCGGCCCGGGCACTCGGGGATCCAGCGCCCGGCGGGCTTGGCGGGCACCCGCACGCAGGGCACGCTCCGCGGGGCCGCGCGCGCGCTCCCGGGCGCCGGGAGGGGGCGGGGCCAAGCAGGCCGCGCGCCCGGAGGCAGCCTTGGATAAGGGGCATGCGCACTGCCTGTCCCTTCCTAGGTCCGGTGGCGAAGAGGGCGGTGACCCTGGACCAGTGAATGGGAGCAAAGTGGAAGAGGGCTAGGATTCCTCCTCCCTGAGAGGCAAGTTCACCCGTGTCCCACAGACTGCAAGGCTTTTTTTCTGGTTCCTTCAACTAATGTGTTCAACATTTATTGAGCACCTACTTTGGCAGAGCTTTTTGTTCAGGATACAGGGCGTTCTCCAATAATGGGGAACTATTGGCTTGCGATTCCTTTTCCTGAACTGATTGCGTCCTTGTTTTTGAACAGATATGGGAGTGCGCTACACTCTTAAGCAGTTTGGGGAAGGAGACTTGCTACTGGATTGGGGTGATGCCGAAAACTTCATTGAGAAACCTGGAAGAACTGGTGTCAGAAGTTCACCTGGAGAGAAAGGTGAACACAAAGGAATGAATTGCAAAAAAAAAAAAAAAAGTATACACACACACACACACACACACACACACACGAACCCTACTGGGACAAGTTTAACCTGAGTGTATTGTTCATAGTGAAGGGCAAAAACGATGGCTGAAAGGGTAGTTGAAGCTCATTTGGAAATTATTTTTAATGCTTAACCTCAAAATTTTACCTTTTTTCAGAGGGTAATTGAAAAATGTTGAAGATTGGGGGGGAGGGGAGGTAAGTTCTGATTAAATGCAGAATTTAGAAATATAAAGACTAGAGACATACAATGTATATATCCCTGTCCGAAGTGGTAGGGTCCTAATTCCAGTGTCGGCACCAGGAATAGGAAGCATGAATAGTTTTCAAAGATAGTGAAGGACAGGAGAATTACTTAGCTTTTGTCACTGCCTTTTTGGGTGTACAGAGCTATTTATAATAACAGATACCAACTTCATTAGATTAGATCATCATCCTTGGTACGTATTTATTAGTGGATAAATTAGACCTCTAAAATATATGGCTCCAGTCACTGAATGTTTTTTCTAACTGGAGTTGTGCCCTGGTAGAATTTACTTCTACTCAACTGAAAAACTTAAATTTGAGAGACTATGTGTATGTATGGATGTGTGTGTGTATATGGGTGTGTGTGTGTGTGTGTGTGTGTGTGTGTGTAGACACATGGGCTTTGGGAAACAAAAACGCCTTTTGTAAAGCCCAAGTGTTCGATAACAAACTGTCCAATATTGTGCAAATGACTAATACCTCTGAATCTTACTGTGCTCATCTGTAAAATAGAATCATGATGGTTAATTTTAATATGTCAATTTGGCTATGCCATAGCACTAAGATATTTTGTCAAACATATCCTAGATGTTTCCACAAAGGTATTTTTTTCAAGGTAAGATTAACATTTAAATCAGTGGACATTGAGTGAAGCAGATTGCCCTCCATAATGTGGGTAGGCCTCATTCAATCAGTTGAAGGCCCTAACTGAAAAATACTGACATCCCCTGAGTAAGAAGAAATTCTGCCAGCAGACTGCAATTCTTCCTTTGGGTCTCCAGCAAGCCGGCCTACCCTCCAGATTTTGGACTTGCCCGCCTCCACAGTCATGTGAGTCAATCCCTTAAAATAAGTCTCTCACTTTCTCTCTTTTGATATAGATAGGTAGGTAGGTAGATAGACAGATACTGGTTTTGTTTTTTTGGAGGACCCTGACTAATATAACCTGCAAACTTATGAAAATTATGTAAGTTAATTACCATCTGAATCTGAGAAATGGAGATTCTAATCTTTAACTTGTGAGGTTATGAAAAATTAAATGAAAGTAGGTAGACAGGCAGCATGTATTAGGGTCTATATAAGCGGCAACTACTATTACTTGTGAATGAATAGCAGAGGCAAAACCAAAAGAGAAGAAAAGGTGGATATTGGCACTGAAAAGCATTTTCTGAGTTCACTGGGTAATAATATTACATTTAGTAAATTACTTTAAGAGTTAACAGAAAAATTTGGTCTTCCTAACTCAGACATGCTAGAAGGTGATATATATGAATATTTTAATTATTTGCAAATAAATGCCAAATGAGCTATTAAGTAAAGATGGACTTTAGGTGTACTTTTACTTTATTTGAGAGAGGGAGAGGGCCCGAGCATCTGCATGCACACGCGCGCAGACACATGTGCTAGTGGGGAGGGGAGGGGAAGCAGAAGGGTGAAAATCTTAAGCAGGCTCCATGCCCAGCTCAGAGCCCAACCCAGACTCAATCTCAGGACCCTTGAGAGCATGACCTGAGCCGAAATCAAGAGTCAGATGGTTCACCGACTGTGCCATCCAGGCATCCCTTCACTGTACTTTTAAAACACCAAACATGCAAAGCAGAGATAAAATTCACATCTGAACATCTTATTCCATATATATATAAGCATCAGTTCAATTCACTCTACTTGCTACTTGGAAGGAGAAACCTAAGAAGAGGTTACTTTTGAAATAATTCCCAGTCTCGGAGTAGGTACATGATACATAACTGAGTGTATTTATTGAATTCCTTCTGGGGCAGGCCCATAGCTATTGGGAGCATGCAAAAATGGATAAAATATTCCATTTAATCTAAAAATATTGCCACTTACTATGTAGTAGGCAACATCCCTACCCTCAGGGGATTTATCAAAGAGCCTGGAAAAAAATGAATAATCATAACTGTAATTTAAGGTAGGGTGTAGCCAATTCCTTTGGAGGGATGTGAATGATTGGGCCAATTACATTTTCTTCAGGAACTTGATGCCGGGGGCTCACTCTCTTAAACCTGCCTCTGTTGTGACCCCCAGCGTTGCACAGTTTGGTATGGTGCAAGCCAAAGGGGTAGAGTAGCAAGCATCTTTTAAAACTATTTTGAGCAAAGTTGATAAATATCAAATAAAATAACATTCTACTGACTCCCTTCTGAGCTTACAGGATAAAGTCAGAGATGGCAGGGTAGGAGAGACATTTACCATTCATTCAGATGTAAAAACTCCTGTTTTGTTTGTTTTCTCTTTATTGTCATGGCTGTTGTTTTGTTTAAAGGAGAAAGAAACTTTAGAGTTAAAAAAAAAAATCTGAGATAAATTTTCCCTGACCTAATGGAGATTTATGAGGAAAAATACATAAAAACTAAAATGAAAATAACAAAAGGTGGGGGGTTGGGTTTATAAAAAGACAAGGAATGATTGAGTTGGAAACCATTACACAGGCGGACAAAGATGACCATCATGTTTGTCCTGTAACCAGTGCTGTCATAATGTGACCTCCTTTTTCCTTTTGGCTGAGAACAAAATATTCCACCATGGGTGACAGTGAACCAACTCCAGGATTTACAAAAGCAAGTGATTTGGGGAAAATACCTAGCATTTTAGCAACTCTTAAATACTCAGGATATTTTATTTTGAGAATTTGTGAATATATTCATTTTAGGAGCTTTGCCACAGTGAATGGGAAATAAATTAATCTGGGATTAAAGAAAACCCTATACTAGAAAAGGAAGAGTTTTAATAAAAATCGAAAGGAATGGCCTCCAGCCATGGATGTTAATTATCATCTGATGAATAATAATGATGATAATAGGAGATGTGAAATAAGTTAAAATACATCCTGGGCCAGTTTTTTTTGTTTTTTTTTTTTTAATTACAAAACCTGGAATGTTGCCTTGAAATTTTAACCAGTGTGCTAGCATTAAATGGTTTAAAATTAGACTTAAAACACAATTAGCTCTACACTATTCATATGTAGCACTCTCCATGATTTTTTTTTAGTAATGCTATTCAAATGAATTCAATTTGCTCAGTATCACAAGTAGAATGTTGATCACCCAGTAGAGAGAATGGCAATATAAATGTTTCTTCCTATAAGCATATTTGATCATGAAGAATCAAAATTTAATAACATGGCACAATATTGGTTATTCTTTACAGGCTTTACCTCCTTCTAATATTTTATCCCACTGACAAAATGTGATCGATTGACACAACTTTCTAATTAGCTGACTTTTGCACATTTTAATTATACCTTTATTTTTGAATATTAAACTTTACATCAGGATGACATTTAAAATATTAAATTGAGTATAATCATAAAAATCAAATGCATAGGAATTGTTTTGTATAAGCAATGGTAAAAACAGTGCTACAAATCCAGTATTGGGTTACAGAGGGTTTTTTCCTTTAAAAATGAACCTCCTACAGAGCATTATATCCAGTTTTGTAGAATGTAAACACATACTTCATTAAGCAAGGTTTTGTAAAGTCATATGAATAGTAAAATAATTATTTCCATACCTTATATTCTACTTTAGTGGGACAGCCTAGGTCTCAGTGGCACTTCCGTATATGTTCTCTGGGTTTTTTACTTTGTGTTTATTTAGCAAATGTCCTAATAGAGAAATCATCTCTGACAATGGGGTCATAAAACCTTTCTATGATGCCTACATTATTTGATATGTTTAACTCTTGTGTCCAATATCCTATTGCAAGTATAAGAGCTAGCCCATATTCATGATAAATATTTCCCATCTTGTTTTCTATGCCAGCGATTGTTGACCACCTGTACCTAATATATTGGGTATATCTAATATTTCTCAGTGACAAACCACTCTAAGACTTAGTGGCTTTAAAACAACAACCTTTGTTTCTTCCATCAAGTCTACAGGTCTGCTATGCTGTTCTGTGTCTGGGCCAGGCTTGGCTAATCTTGTCTGAGCTCTCTCAAGCATCCACGTTTAGCTGAATGGGTTCCTGAAGGCTGGTTGGTCTAGGATGGTCTCAACTAGAACAGCTCAGCTCTGCTCTTTGTGGTCCCTTGTCTTAGCTAGCAGACTAGTGCAGGTTTGTTCTGTGGTGGCCCTGCAGAGATGGTATAAAAATACACAGATTTTCAAGCCTCTGATTGTATCAAGGTGACACTGTTTTACTGGCCAGAGCAAACCAGCTGGGCAAGCCCAGAGTCAGTGTAGAAAGGCACTCCCAAGGGTGTGGATACATACATTAGTGCCTTCAATCCGCCATGTTTAGTGTTTTATTTGATTAGTCCTATCATGTTTTATTCTGTTCATTTCCAGTTGTTCTTACTCTGCAGTGATTTTTTAATCTATCTTAGCTGCAGGGTTGAATATTTCTACCTGTTGTAAATGAAATCTTTCTTATTCTAAGTTTTATTAGTGTCTTTTAGAACTTTTCTTTGTGGTTTAGTCATTTTTACACTTTTAAAGCCTCTTTTTACATTTGATTGTATGGATCAATAATGAAAATAAATACGATCTTTGATCAACTAAATAATCAGTAAACAGATACAATGTGTTTAAAAGACTTTAATACATTATCTTGAGTTCAAAAAAGGTTTTAAGTGCTATATATTTTGTCAAAATTCTAAACCAGAGTTTGGAAAGATTAAATAAGTAAATAAATGTTCATATGCATATAATATTGATAAATACTTCCTGCTTGTCTGATGTCCACTTAACATTTGTAGTTCACACGTGCATTATTCACTGCAGTTCTTTACAATGGATGGCTCAATTTATCATGTAAAACCATTCCCCAGTTCATCATGTAAAACCATTTCTGGTTGAATTTTGAGGAAAATATACTGAAGGGTTATATATGGAGAGATTCATAAACCCAGACATTAGATAAAAGCCATCATATTTTATTAATTGGGTAAATGACTAAACTATGTCTTAAGAACTAGAACAGTATATTTCCATCTCTGGGGTTACTTATTTGGTGGAGATTCAAAGTCCTATGGAAACCTTTTTTCTTTTTCCCTGTAAACAGGCATTATAAATTGTTTGTTACTAGATTATAACCTTATAAAAGTAAATTACAGTTCATAGAGCTTTGAGTTACCATACAACATTTTGTGCCTACATGAGTAAATGACAGAAAATAGACTAAGAAAATACCACATACTTATGTTATGCTGTTTGCCCTTTTAAAAGCGGTTATTACTGTGTAACTCCTCATAAAGCTGGAGAACATATTCTTTCTGATAAAGTAACTTGGACCAGGGGAAGCCCTATAGATTCTAATTCTCCCAAGGTTAGCTTTGTGGATTTGGAATATTCTGGAACCCAATGTGACAGCGTAAAGCTGTATCTCACCAGACCCCCCACTCCCCGCTCTGATTTTCTTTAGAACCAAACCTCCAAATAAGATTCAAGTGCAAGTAGTTTATTTGGAGGTGATCCAAGGAAACACTGGTGGTAAAGTGGGAAAGTAAAACAATAAAGGGTAGGCAGCCAAGTTACAGGCTGGAGTTCAGTCATGCAGGGAAAACTCTGGGAGCCAGCACAGAGCACATGCCTCAGGGATATTCCAGTCAAGGGTCCAGGGAGCTGGGATCATTATCCACTAACTACCATTCATCAGGGGACAAGAGAGCTGGAATCATTACCCACCCATCTAGTCTATCAGAGATCGAGGGCTGCTCCCAGGGAAACTATTCCCTGCACTTTGATTTAGCCCTTGCTCATAAACTGAAGGTGTTTCTGTGGCCAGAAAAAAAGTTAAAGAATATCAATTGCTGGCAGTTGTAAGCCAGACATCTTGCACCAGTGCCTGCAAGGAAATAAGAGCAGGGCAGCACCAGTATGCACCAGGTACACAGGGACAAAAGTGGCATCTTGCAGCCCCTTCCCAGGCAGACCTGAATATTATCTTCATTTCCTTTTATGCCTCTTTCCCCATGTTTTCTATTTTCTTGTTCTCTCTGATGCTCTCAGAATTCAATACTCTCAATAAAGGTATGCTCTAAAGATACGCATACTAGGGGTGCCTGGGTGGCTCAGTCAGTTGAGCATCTGACTCTTGGTTTTGGCTCAGGTCATATCTCAGGGTTGTGAGAGGGACCACTCAGGCCACTGGGCTCTGCACTCAGTGGGTGTCTGCTGGAGATTCTCTTTCTCTTCCTCTCAAGGAAAATAAATCTTAAAAAAAAAAAAAAAATCTGCATACAAGACAGTGACCTGCTATGCCTACAGGACAACATGGGCTTGCCAAACCACCAGGCTACTAACACACCCTTGGTGCAGGGCACTTTACAGCCAGACTCTTTCTAGAAAGTTTGGAAGAACTTGTACAAAGGTATAGGCATCTTGGAGAAGACCTGAAGACTAAAGTGTTAGCAGATATCCATCAGAAGCACACTCGAGGAAAATTTACCCCCCTCTTCCCTCCTTGGAGATATTTGGCAGTGGCTGGAGACATTTTTGTTTGTCACCAATGTGGGGGAGGGAGGGAACTGTTGGCATCAGGTGGTTGGAGGTCTGGGATGCTGCTAAAACATCTTACAAGGTGCAGAAAAATACCCTTCCACCCCACAAAGAATTAGCCATTCTAAAAGTTCAGTTGTGACCCTGTTCAGACACTCTGATCTAGAGAAACAACATCAGTGGGAGAGGAAGAAGCTATAGGTCATGCCTTCCAATTTCCTTTTCTAATCTTTACTCCCAACTTTTACTCTGACAAAGTTTCCGTTGATTTCTAAAGGTGTTGCTAAGCATTTTGGGAGGCACAAAAGGAAGCTCATTTTGTTTTGTGAAACTTTACTAAATTGAATAAGGGAGTAGCAATCTGACCTTTTAAAATGTTTCCAGATGCTGAGTGCAGGATTGAAATGCTAAATCCAGAGAACCAACTATTACTGATTAGTAGTGCCATGGCAAAAAGGGCAGTTTTCTTTTGACAAACCAAGTCATGAAGGATGGAAAGATACTGACACTCAGTGATTAATTTCTGGAAATGTGGTTGAACGAATCAAATTATGTATCATTTGATGCCATTAAATTTGAGTTCCTGAATTATATGTGGACCTTTCGCTTTTCAAACATTCTCAGTGTGTGAAATTGAATGTGCCATTTACAAGCTATCATGTAATTTTCTGTTTTCTGAAACAAAAGCAACAATCTGGGTACATTAAAGACCATTATATAATTGACAAACCTGCTTTTTAAAACTTGATCCAAAACACTTAAAATTACTATCATTTGTCAAAGGGAGTTATTCTTTAACAGTGTAAAATCATTTAAAAATTAGAATTAAAACCCCTTTTTGCTTTGTTCCAACAAGAATATCTTCCATGTGTACATATTTTCCAGTTTCAAAGTTTCTTTTCATGCCTGCTAACTCACTTCATTTTCAAATCAACTTATGAACAGAACAGATGCCATTTTCCCATTTTTAAAATGAGGAAGCTAAAACTCAGAGATGGTAATTTTCTGATTCAGCTATGAAGACAGAGTATCCACTATTTGTAAAAAAACAAAAAACAAAAAAACAAACAAAATATCCCCCACCAAACCAAAAAAAATAAAATTTTATCACATATTACTTTGACTTGACGTTTAATGTCAAGATTTAAAATTTTTATCAAACCTAGTACACATAAAAAAGCATATGAATCATTAGTATGAAACTCAATGAATTTTCCCAACTTAAAAATGCCCAGGTAGCCATCACATAAACCCTCATCCCAAAAGCCTACTTCATGCATCTTATGGACACTACTGCCCATATCCCCCAGGATAACACTATCCTTTGTTCTGACAGCATTCATTTATTTTGCCTGTTTTGAACTTTACATAAATGGAATCATACGGTATGTATCTTGTGTCTTCTTTCGCTCAATATTAAGTTTGTGAGCTCCATCCAGACTATGAAGTGTGGTTGTAGGATGTTCATCCTCATCATTGTATCGTATCCTGTGTGTGAATATTTCAAAATTTAATCATCCATAGGATCACTGATGGTTTTTTCCTATTATAAGCAGTGGTGCTATGAACTTCTTATACATGTCTTTTGATGAACACAGGTACATGTTTCTGTTGAACTTCACCTACGCGTAGGATTGCTGGGTCAGAGGATTTGCATATACTCAGCTCTAGTACACATCACCCAACAGTGGTTGTGCAAATTTATACTCCCACCAGCATCGTTTGAGAGTTCTTGTCATTTCTTAATCTAGCCAAAACTTCACATTATCTGTCTTTTTCATCATATTCATTCTTTTAGGTGCAGTATACATCGTGGAGATACTAATAGTTGGAACCGGAGCCTCTTGGTATCACTAGCCTATAGGTTAAACACTGATTTTAACACTGAAATTTGCTTTGTTGTTTCTTGTCCCCAACAACTACATAAATGCAGGACCTTAATACCCACTTCAGAGCCATGCAATTATTTCCAATTGTCCATTTAGCTCAGAGGGACTTTCTTCTGGATTTTGTCTCTAACCATTCATTAGTGTTTGGTGCCCACGAGGTATGTGGCAGGTGGTTTAATCAGTACCATGGATGCCAAGCCCTGTAAGTAAGTACTGTGTCTCTTCCAGGAGGAATTTTGCCCAGTACTTCAGATGCTACCAAAATCCAGGGCAACTGAAGAGCATATGCTATATTCCATTCTGTTTTTCCTACATGAGAGTCCCATTCTGTGTTCCACTATAAAAGTCTTTGTTATCTGGGCTTCAAAGCATTGTCTTTGCCTCTGCTTTTATCCCCTTGCCTTGATCCAGCTGGCCAAATCCCATCCAAATCCCGCATCCCGGCTCATGTCTCCTGACCTTCCTCTGTCTCTCTGGGGTCATTATACTTGATTGCCAGCGAGAGTTTGGATAAAACATCCCCCACTGACCTCTACCCATCCCTTCATCCCTCCTATTTCTGACCCAGAAACTTACCTATTATACAATTTCCATCTAACATACCCCTGCCTCCCATGAGTGGGTGCCCTCATGTAGGAGTTCACCAGTCACAACTGGTCTTCAAATCACAGTTTAGCTTAGCTTGGGATAATGTGCTATAAAAATATTTTCTCTTGGGGTGCCTGCTTGGCATAGCCGGTTAAGCATCCTACTCTTGGTTTCAACTCAGGTTGTGATCTCAGGGTCGTGAGACCGAGCCCCACATCGGGCTCTGCATTCAGTGCAGAATCTGCTTGAGATTCACTCTTCCTCTCCCTTTGCCACTCCTGCTCGTGTTCTTTCTCTCTCTCTCTCTAAAATAAATAAATAGATCTTACAAAAAATATTTTTTCTCATTGAAGATTATTTTTTCTGCTAAGAAGGATACTTTGGAAGTCAGAAAATCTTGAGCCATTCATGACATAAAGAAGTATCTCAAAACTCTCACTGATAAGTCACAGAACTACTCAGGGTGGATAACACTTAGGAAATGAAGAGAATTCTGGACTCTTTAGGTTGGATATGTTCAACCTCCAATACCTAGGCCCCTTTGTCTTACAGGGTTGCCAATATCTGTAAAGAGTGACTACAATAGTAATATTTTGTTCATTATTTTATCTAGTGCTAGTTTTCCTTTTATTAACAGGGTGAATTATTGCAATGATGCTTTTTACAAAACCGCTTCCAAATTCAGTGACTTAAAACAATAAGCATATAGTTAGTTCATGAGTCTGAGGGTTGCAGGTTAGTCTGGGCTGAGCTGGGCAGTTTAGCCTTGACTGGGTTCACTCACGTGCCTAAATTGTTAGCTGAATATGTAGCCATGTTTTGGATGACTGAAGTGACTGTTCTCTGCTCCCGGTGTTTTTCCTCCTTCCTCTCAGACCAAGAGGCTAGCGTGGGCAGGTGCTTTCCATGGAGATGACAGAGGGCAAGAGCAAGAAAGCCCAACTGTTCATGTACTTTTCAAGCCTTGGCCAGTATTATGCTTGCTGACATCCCACTGGCCAAAGCAAGTCACGTGGCTAGGGCCAAAGTCTGTATGGAAGGTAGTGCAAAGTTTGGTAGCTGAACTCTTGGGTACAGGAAAGAGTGAGGAACTGAACTATGTTTGCTGTTTATCACACAAAGTATACTTAGACAAGCCACTTAATCTTTCCATGCCTCAGTTCTCTTGTCAATAAATTGGAGATGATCATAACCCAGAACCCAACCCTCCTCTTAAATATTTCTAATGATTTTTTTTTTTTTAAGATTTTATTTATTTATTTGACAGAGAGAGACAGCCAGCGAGAGAGGGAACACAAGCAGGGGGAGTGGGAGAGGAAGAAGCAGGCTCATAGCAGAGGAGCCTGATGTGGGGCTCGATCCCATAACGCCGGGATCACGCCCTGAGCCGAAGGCAGACGCTTAACCGCTGTGCCACCCAGGCGCCCCATTTCTAATGATTTAAAATGTGATAAATAGCTTGCAAACACCTAGGTGCTTCAAATCTATTCAGTAATGTGTACATGTGAAATGCCATAACTATTGTGTACATTATTCTCTTCATTATATTTACATAGTGGCCCTAATAATTGGCATATGTTGGCCCTAAGCAGAATTCTGAAGCTTCAGTGCCTCAACTTGGCTTTCAATGCCTCTGGCCCTGACAAATGAAGTGACCCCATTTTTATTAAGCCTCCCAGGGGCTTCCATTACAATAGTCTACTCATTTTTAGGAAGCACCCAATGAATGGATGAATATATGAATGAATGAATGAATGAATGAATGAATGAATGAATGAATGAAGTCTTCAAGGAAATGACTAGTCAGCCTTGTCTGTTCTTCCATTCAGTCAAAATGAATTGAGTGCCTTCTCTGTGCACACCTCCCTTAACTTGTCAGTGACAAGTGCCAGGGATGCAAAGAGAATAGAGACAGCTGCCTCCCTTGGAGGAATTCACAGTCTAGGGGTGAGAAACACTTCCAAACAAGTTTTATTACAATGTGAGGAATACTCTATTGACGGGATGTGCCAGATGAAGTGAGGTCCCTTTAGAGAATTGAGGGTTGGTTTCAGAGAAGGCTCTTTGGAGCTTAGAAGAATGAGTGGAAGTTACCTAGGCCCACAGGCAGAAGGTACACATTCCAGGCCAAGGAAACAACCTATGTAAAGAAAGGGTCTGAAAGAGATAGCATGTTTGGACATTATCCAGTAATACTGGAATTTATAATAGGACCGCAGGTGGAATGGGAAATGAAATTAGACAGGTAGGCAGGTGTTAGAGCATTCCTGAAGGGCCTTTTATATTATGCTAAGGATTCTCATTTTGTAGGGAGCGGAGGGCACTGAAGAATTTAAAGAGGAGTGGTATGTTCAGAATTTAACATTAGAAATACCACAGTGGCAGGGAGGACTATAGGGGTGATATTGCAAAAGTCCAAGTGAGAGATGACCAGTTCCTGATCCTGGGCCATGGAGGGATGAAGAGAGAAAGATGGATATGACAGAAGGTCACTAATGCTAATGAGATATTGTGATTGACTTGATGGATAAAAGGGATATACCACCCAGAGTAGGAGCATGAGGCGTATTCAGTCAGGATCTGTGTGAATAAGTCAGTGGATTAGCATTGAGCAGTTACTTTGGGCAGATGAAAGAACTAGTCAGTGCAGTACCTCTACAAAGATGAGGAAGATGTAGACCTCTGACAATTAGGAGCAAGTAGTTGTAGTAAGTCACAGAATTTAAAAAAAAAAAAAAAACATCTATCAAGGATCAGTCAATGTACTATGATACCCTCAAAGTAGGGATGAATGACCCTGATTAGTCAGCTTTTCTTTTAAGGAGCTGGTAAGTATCATTCTAAGCTTGAATTGTTCATGTTTCTATTCTTTACCATAATAGATGCTATTCCTTTAATGGAAAACCAGCTAAATGCCTTTCATTCTCTCTTTCTAATGTTTGAAAATGAATAAGGCTCAAAAGTAGAGTTCTTCTAGAATCTTTACGGAAGTAGCTGAGCCAGCATATTGCCCATCTCTGCTAGGTGATGGTTGTTTTGAAGATGTAAGTAAGTAAATGTGCTTACTTATCTAAAACATGTATTTTGAGAATTTTATTGTTAGCCAAGCCAATTATAAAGCAAATCATTTACAGTTAGAGTAGAAGAATATAACCCTTCTCAGTGGACATTGAAATTTGCCCACAAAATACTGAGAGTGACTTCAGACAGATTATACACTTTTCTTAGAGAAAAGTGGACTGGAATTAGTGGGGATGATAAGTGAAAGGACTGGTTTCTCAGCTACAAAGCAGATCACACTGGCACCAAGTCTGATAAGTGCTTCCATTAGGACCGTGGAAAATTCAGTGGAAATCTATGTAACCCCTAAATGGTGCATTAACGTACAGTGTTTCAGCATTAGGTTATCTATTTGGACAGGTAGTCCAAAAGAACTTAACAGAACAATATTAAAGAAAAAAAAAATCCTTCCCTGAAATAAAATGTCTGAAAAGAGTGATAAAATTATTTGCTGTCCCTTTCAAGTATAATGGATATGCTAATCAGAATCCATAATAAGTTTTCATTTCTTTCCTCTAGTAATATAAATTTGTAAGGAAATTCAAGATTGATTTACTTTCTTGAGCAAAAGGTAGGCAGGCAATATAAATGAATAAAGAGGGTGAGCTAGAGACTATGAAATTTGCCCCTTTGTAAAGGAACCTGCTACTTTTCAGCCCCTTTCTATAGTTGCCGTGTGGGAATGAGAGGTCTCATGCTATCAGGCCTTCTGAGGATTCAGAAAAAAATTGGAAATTTGAACACTTCCAGTATTAAAGTTTTGTCAATTATTAAAAACTACTGTGCTCATACCAAGCCTCATAGATAGCAAGGACATCATTTCACAACAGAATAAACTATGAACTTACTGCTTAACTTTGCAGTTGTTATTAAAGTTTATAATTTAATGTTTTGATATGGAAAGTTTGAGGGGCACTTGGCTGGCTCAGTTGGTGGAGCCTGTGACTCTTGATCTCGGGGTTGTGAGTTCAAGGCCCACACTGGGTGTGGAGATTACTTAAAAGTAAAATCTTTAAAAAAACCCCCAAAATCCAGAAGTTTGATTTCTTGCTTAGTTTTAACTTATGCTGATTTTTTTCTCATGTCTGTTCATTTTCAGTGTTATGTTTATATTTCTGATATAAAACCCATCCTTTAACCAATATTTGTTAATCCCTGCTCTTTTTTCTGAAGATCCCAATGTTAGAAGCATCTCTAGCATGCAAGGATGTCCATACAAAGACCACTATAAACATCTAAATACCTGTGGCCAAAAGCCAATGAAAAGAGCAATAAACAGACTCTCAAACTTGTATTCTGTCTGTGCAATCTCTGTTTTCTAGTCTTTGAATACAGAGGTAACATTGATTGTTATGCAACAGTTAAAGTCTTTGAAGAACTACAAAAAAGCCTCTTTGAATATGACTATCTTTAAATTATCTAGCCTAAAAAATTTATTTAGTATAAATTAAATATAAATATTTATACTTCCTAATGTAAAATAGAAATTTGCCACGATCTCTTATTTTACTCCAGTACAAATTTCATTTAGTTCAACAAGTAATTTAAAAAAATAAAGTGCAAAAAAGTATTTTACTTATTGGATTAGCAAGATTAGGAAGACTTAAAATACCCCCTTTTGATGTGGAGTCTGAGTATGGGTTCTCTGTCACTCCAAGAGGAAGGATAAATTGCTGTAACTTTCAGAAACTCAGTTCAAGAGTATATTACCAAATTAAAAAATACACCTACCCTTACTTTGATTTAGCACTTCTACTTTCAGGAAGCACATTGTAGATTCTCCATAATCGTAAAGCAAAAGCAACAATTTATGTGTTTTTTAATGGGAGAATCATTGTATGAATGTTGAAACAGCCAGTCAGTGGAATATTTTGCATTCACTAAAGGCGAAATGGTGTAGATTTCTATGTGTTGACATGGAAATAATATATGTGAAGCAAAAAAGTAGGATTCAAAACGTTTCCTTCATGGTACCATTTTTGTTACAGTACATGTACTGATACGAAACAGAGAAAGAGAAGAAAGAGAAAGAATGAATAAATGAGGGAGATACAGGCAGCCTTGCCTTCCATGGTGGTGTGGAACTCTATAACCAACAATGCAAGCTCTCACTATCTGTTGTAGGTGTCCACAAAAATGAAAAAATAGTAAAATTAATATCTATGTAATACTAATATAAAACATTAGAAGCATTTGATTTAAGCTGTTTTATTTCTTTAAAAAATTATCAAGAGTAGTTTAAATAGTGCTTGCCTTCTTGTCATATAACTTACGGAGCAAACATCTCCATGCCTTGGTGAATTGTCATACTCCTTTTCTAAATTTTTAAAAAATTTTAAAAAGATTTTATTTTTTATTTATTTGAGAGAGAGCAAGCTCGTGCATGAATGGGGGGGGGGCAGAGGTAGAGAGAGAAAGAAGGAGAGGAGAACAGGCTCCCTGCTTAGCACGGAACCCAATGTGGGGCTCGATGTGGGGCTGGATCCAAGAACCTTGAGATCATGACCTGAGCTGAAGGCAGATACTTAACTGACTGAGCTCCCCTGGTGCTCCTGTCATACTGCTTTTTAAGTTTGAGTCATCTTCTAACACTTTCTCCTTTGCACTGTTAAGTCCTCAAGTTATCTCTGAGAGGTTTTTTAATGGAAAGATTTTTGCTGACATCACTGTCCCTGGCACATCTTCATCCTTTCTTCATAACTACATTCCTTATTCATGTCTGTAAGTTTGCCTTCACCAGGTTCCTCTCCAATAGTGACAGTGTCAATATTGCTGAATATCAGCGATTTCTTTTAGAACTCCATTTATATTCTGTTTGAATTTCACTTTCAATGTTAACACTTTTTGGGATTTTTTTCCCCTGAACTTTCATTTTGTTAGCCAGTTTCCTCTTTCTATTGTTCATTTTTCTAAAATGTCACATGGGTTTATCCCTAGGAAACAAAGAGGTAACACAGCTACACGTTTTGCTGTCTGTGTGTGAATAGAATAACCACGTGCAATGATCAATCACTGACAGACTTTGAAAGAAGTAATGCTATTGGTTACCAGTCATGATGTGTATCTGTTATTTGTGAAGTAACTGGTGGACCAAAGAGCTAGAAACAAAGCTTGTGTTTTATACAATTACTCAGTATGGCATAGATACTGAGATTTGAACTATTTTGCTGGGCATTGAGTTATAACAGAACCATGGTAACAGAGTCTTACCTATCAGCATCATGCAAATCAAGGACTGCATTTAAAAAGCGTGAAAGAGCATGCAACAAAGTGTTAAGAATGAGTGGTGGTCCCGGGTCTTATATTTGCAGATGGTTTTATTTTATTCAATAAAAGTCCTTATGTGTATTATAAATTTTCTTGCAATTAATACATATTATTTGTAAAACACAAAAGTAAACATTATTGAGAAAAAATGTAATACTTTTTACTCCTATGAAATCCAATTAGGTTTTGATGTGACTCAAAATTAATTTGATTCAGATAACTTGAGGATAGTTCAGCTAATAAGTTTAAAAATTATTCTTTCAAATATCTTCCCTCTGAAATTGGTTTTCATTTGAATGAATAAATTCGATTAATTCAAGGAGAAAATACTCTGTTAGTATTTCTTTGCAAGAATATGGATTGATACGGTTCTCCATTTATTCTTGTCTACTTTTATACTGTTTAGTAACATTTTATAGTGTTTTTCATATGTTTTCATAAAACATATAGTGTTTTCCTTCATGTATTATGTCTATTTCTGTCTAGATGTATTTTTCCAAATTGTTCTGTGAATGGAAGTTTTCCTTCCTCACTAGATTTTTAAATAGGACAGCTATTGATTTTGTATATTTAATCATTTAAGTTGTCATCGTACTGAGCTCTCTTGTCAATAAAATTCAGAAGTAGGACAGACATATATTTATTTTGTCAATCAACAATCATGATCTCTCATATGATGGGTGAACTTCCCATGTTGCATTTATAAGGCTTATATTTCAATTGTGTGCAGAATCCTGTTCTTTTCCATTTAAGTATCCTTTCTCTCTTGCATCATCAAATTTTCTCTCCTCACTGGATAATTCCCTTTATCATTCCAACGTCCTGTAATTTCACCTATTAAAAATAAGATAAAATAGACCCTTTGACATTGTATGTTTCCTCCAGTTGCCATCTGGTTTCTCTTATCCTCTTCAAAGCAAAGTTTATTGAAGGAATAGTCTCTACTTGCTGACTCTCTCTTCTTGTGCAGAAAAGAATTAATGTAGCAGGGCTGCCCTTAAAAAGCCTGCTTACAAGGGAACTTGAATTTTGGGAGGGTTCTACCATCACTAATTATAAGAGTGGCTGACTTAGCAGCCATAAAGATAGAATGTAATATCAGATTTGGAGATCATATTTTAAGTAATATGTTAAGAAAAAGTTGAGATATTCCTTTAAAATTTTAAAATCTGGGTTGTGATACACAGGTTGGTTAATGATTAAATTTACTGAAAAAAGAGTGGCTGACTCTGTCTCAACTGTTGGCATAAACAATATGGCTTATGCTCAACAGCTGCTTTTACTCTGGGAGTCTGGAATTTTGTTATATGCCAGACAGAGGCTGCCTACATGATCAGCCTCCAATAAAAACCTTGGGTTTTGAGTCTCTCATGAGCTTCTCTGATTGGCACAGCCTCACTCATGTTGTCACAACTCGTTGTTGGGGTATTTCACGCATTCTGTGTAACTCCACTGGGAGAGGAGTCTTGGAAGCTTGTGCCTGGTTTCTCCCAGACTTCACCCCCTGCACCTTTTCCCTTTGCTGATTTTGTTTTGTATCTTCACTGCAACAACTCACAGAAGTGAGTACAATTCTATGCTGAGTTCTGTGAGTTCTCCCAGCAAACTGTCAAACCCTGGGTGGTCTTGAGTCCTCTCTGTTGCTGTCTTCAGTTCTCATTCTCTTTTGAACCCCCTCCATTAAGGTTTTCCTTCGTGTCTCCATGGGATCCACTGGTTGCACTGTCCAAAGGTCATTTCTACCTCTCAGCAGCTTTTGGATCAAGCCATTATTTCCTTCCTTTTGAATTACTTCTTTCCTTTGTTTCTAGGACAGCACCCAGGCCTGGTTCCCCTCCCACTTCATTGGCATGTCCTTTTCATTCTTCTTTGCTGGATGTTGTTCTGCTTCCTAAATTTAGCCTTAGAGGTGACTTTTAAAATACCAGTATTGTTGGCATGGTGGAGGGGAGTGTCTAACTCTGATGGTTCAAGTGACACAGGAGAAGTTGGAGGTAGTGTAAAGAAAGAGTAGACAATTTTTCCGCAAAGTTTTACTATAAAAGGGAACAAAATTGAGGTGTTACCAGAAAAAGTTTTTAAAGTGGGAGAAATTACAAGTTTGAATGCTGAAGAGAATGATTCAATAGAGAGGAGAGAAAGGATACATGGCAGAGAGTGAAAATTATGGGCACCGAGTGAACAAGCAGAGGGTTTACCTTGAATAGGAGCAGGAGAAACGTCATCTGTAATTAACAGAAAGGAAGCAGGATACATGGGCTCCTTTGCTTCTATATTTGTTGATAAAGTGGGGACTCAAAAGAGTGTTGCAGGGTCCTTCCTCTTTGTTACTCCAAGAAGTGAGTTTATGGGCTGGAGATTCAAAGAGCTAGGAGCCAATGGAAGTAGAACAAGCTCTAGAACATGGTGATGGAGAAAACATGGGGAGTGAGTGTTGCATAGATTCCCATTGTCCTTTCCTTGCTCCTTATAGAGACTTTTTCCAAACTTGATGTCAGTGGGATCTGCTTTGTTACCAAATAATCTGCTAACGTTAATTTATTAATCCCACTAAGATCCATTTAATTTTCTTTAGGATTGCTGGTGTGCCATCTTCCTGGCAGCATATGAAATGTTTTGTAGGCAAATTTTAATGCACTCTGAGAAGTGTTAGGCACTTCTACTTTTACTGTATATAATTTGATTTATAACTGACTTGGCTAAGACAACATTCTCAAAGACTTTAGAGTTTGAGGGGATTTGGAGATATCCAAGTAGGCGCAATAGGGAGGAAGCTGCTTGCATATTCAGGTCTGGGGGTCAGAGAGATGACCTGAACTAGTGAGCTGCCTCTAAGTCTTTTGCTTGTAGGTAGTCATTAAAACTGTGAGTGTATGGCTTAAGTCTAAGGTAGACTAAGCCAGAGCCTTGTGGATCATCATATTTACTGTAAATATGTAACTGTAATTATAACCTTTAATTTTTTCTCCTGAAGTCTAGAAAATAGAGGTTTTTAGATTTCCAACTGGTTAAGGTCCATTTTGGTTATTTTTTCCTTATTAAATTTTTGTTTTATTATACTCTACGAAAGAATGTAGGTGGTCTAATTTCCACAGTATCGAATTAATTAAGGTTGTTTTTATCTCTTTATATGTGATTAATTTTTTAAAAAGATTTATTTTGTTCATTTATTTGAGAGTCGGGGAAGGGCAGAGGGAGAGGGAGAGAGAAACTTAAGTGGACTCCACACTGAGTGCAGAGCCTGAGGTGGGGCTCTTTCTCATGACCCTGAGATCACGAGCCAAAATCACGAGTTGGATGTTTAACCAACTGCGCCACCCAGGTGCCCCTTTACATGTGATTAAATTTTATAATCATTCCACAAATTGACATTTAAAAATAATGTATATGGTTTATAGAGAAGAGAATTTGATAACCATTCCTTTGTATGACAAGCACTTAATGAATTTCTAATATGTATAAGGGATCATATTAGGTTACAGGGAATGTAGGGATAATAAGATAGTCAGGATCTCTGTCCTGATGGAACTTATGTTTTAGAGCAAAATGGGGAGGGGAGTACATATCAAATAGAAATATTTGTAAGTTGCCTTAAATACTATAAAAGAAGGAAGAAGTTGAGATAGAGATAGCTGGCTGTACTCAGGGTGGTCAGGAAAGGACACCCAGAGGAACTAATACTCAGGCAGAATCATTAAAGGATTATAAGCTTCTGGCCAAGGAAAGATCTGGAGGGAGAGCATTCTCTGGAGAGAGAATGGGAGAAAAACAAGGGAACAAGGGGTCCTTGGGAAGGCGTAATTATAATGAGAAGTCATGGACATAGGTTTGGACAAGGAAGGGAGGAATAAATAGGCTGTGAGATAGTTAGGGAATCGGTATTTTGGAGGTCTCCAAAGAGCTAAAGAATTAAAGCAGTGGGTGTTTGTGAGTTACTGAGAGAGATGGAACAAAAGTGGTAGACCCGGTAGTATGTTTAAACTCAAGATTTTAGAGAGAGAGCAGTTTTTGGTGATAACAATTTCTAAGATGTGGCCAGGGGAGCAGGTGACTAAGTTGGATTGGGAGGAAGGCATTGGCGATAAAGAGGTAAGGATCTAGGGGTGTGGAGTGTTGGGAAGTTCATTGATGTGGGCATTGCTATAGGCCTTTGGGCAGAGAGGATAGCTAGCAGCCAAAATAAGCATATTGTATGCATTATTCAGATTCTCTATATTTTAATTAAATTTTTTCTAATTGATCTGTTGAATTCTCAGAGACATGTTCAGTTCTCCAAATGTGATTGTGATTTTGTGTTCTACATGGTTGATTCTCATTATCTGTGGTAGTTATATTATAAAAGTCAGCTTGAAGACTGAATTAGCAAATACTGAGATATTGCTCCTAGGGGATATGTTAAGTTAGGTTCCTTCAAGCCTCTGGTCACAACATTTTCATCAGCCAATCAATATATAATCTTGTTTTATATGTGTTTCTGTTTAAAGACACCTTATTTAATACATATTGTGGATTCATGAACGTTGAGTTCATGAACAACAGCACAATAACTTATGTCTGAATGAAAACACATATTTTATCCATAAAGGACATTCAGCCTTCTTGTACTTAGGAACTCTAGTGGTATTTCAGCACTCTGCTTGGGGGCCATTTTAAACAGTGAAATCACCAACAAAAAGCATAAAAAATATGAAAAAAATACCCCTAAATAGACCATGAAAAGTACATTTGTTTACAGTATAAGAGCTGAAATAGGAAGGCAGAGCTTTGTCTTGTTTGACCTCCACTGATAACCGCACATCAGTAACTCAATTTTTTTGCCATTTGGTGCATATCTGTAAATAACTGCAAAATTGCCATGGGTATTGATTTTAGGGTTACAAATGAAATTTAACAAGTAAGCAAACTCATAAATATGGACTCGGTGAATAATAGGAAACAATTGTATATTGTGAGATTTATTAATTGACTGATTCATGACTATATTATTCTCAATGAGGTTTTTATAATTTTGGAAAATAGAATAGACCCCTTTGTCCAAATTAAAACTTTCTGTCTCAAATTTTTATTTTGGCTACTGTATATTTTATTCTTCATTTGTTTTGTTTGTATTGTTTTGGAATATACTTCCCCATATAACTGAATTTTGTTTTATTTCTTGAAACAATCTGAGAATCATTCATTGCCTTATAATAAACAAATTTAACTAACAATAGTTATTATGATTATCTTGGTTAATTTTATTTGTGCCACTGAGGAAGGAACAGGCAAGGGTAGGTAGGGAGAGACAAATAGGGGGTGATGTAACTAGGCTGATGCAGGGGGCTACATAACCAGGCTCACAGAAATACCAGATGTGGAGAAATAGACATGATATTTACAAGCACACCTTGTTTCCACTCGTGATATTTACAAGTCCATAGTGTTTTTTCTAAATAGAGACATGATATTCACAAATCCACTGTGATATTGACAAGAAATTTACCAAGTTCCCTGATCAGTTTCCTATGAAACACTGACCATAAAAGCCCTCAAGTGGCAACCCATTCAGGACTCCTCTTGCTCTAGAGAGCTTTTCTGTTCTGTTCTAACCTTCCCTTAATAAGCTTTTACCTCACTTCACCCTTTATCCAGGAGATTCATTCTTCATCTTTCTTTGACTCCATGAGACAAGAACCCTGTAACCCTGCAACCCCACTTTCTATTTTGACAACTTCTGGGTGTTTTTGGATTTCTCCATTTTCTCTTTCTTGCCCTTTGCTATGTTGATCAAAATTTATTTGTTCCTTATTTCTTCCTGTGGTCATTTAAAAACTGTAAATCATAATTCTCTTATACAAGTGATGACTTTGGTATTTGATTGCTGTTTTTTTTTTAAGATTTTATTTATTTATTTGACAGAGAGAGAGACAGACAGAGAGACAGCCAGCGAGAGAGGGAACACAAGCAGGGGGAGTGGGAGAGGAAGAAGCAGGCTCCCAGTGGAGGAGCCCGATGTGGGGCTCTATGCCAGAGCACCAGGATCACACTCCGAGCCGAAGGCAGATGCTTAACGACTGCGCCACCCAGGCGCCCCTTGATTACTGTTTTTTAATCAAACATTGGGTAGATACAAAAAAGAAAACGGCATAGAACATGAGATAAAGAATAATAGTGCAATGACACCCTAATACCAGTGATCTGATACGACCAAACAGGTCTATTAAAATTGAAGTGCCTCTTGCTCCATTCTAATCCCATCCCTGCCATTTCTATCAGAGGTAACTAGCCTAAATGTTGTATCATTTTTCTTTTTCTTTTTTATTTTACCACATTTGTGTGCCTAAACAACATGTTGTTTCATATTGCATATTTTTAACTTAGAATCAATGGATTCAAACTGAATGTATTTTTCTGTGACTTGCTTTTTTTTGGCTCACTATTATATTTTTGAAATTCATCCAGGTTGATATATTTAACTGTTCAGTTTTACTAAAAACTGAATTACACAACTTACTTATCCAATCTACTATGGGTGGAAATTTGTCTTTTGTTTTGCTTTGTTTTCCAGTGCTATAAACATTATTATATAGATCTCCTGAGTGCAGGTATAATGGTGCCTCCAGGGTGTATTCCTGAGAGTGAACTTACTGGATTATAAGTTATGAGCATCTTCAACTTTCTTCAACAATGACAAGTTGTCCTTAAAGTATTTGTTTCCTTCTGTGTGAAGTGCCTGTTATGTCCCTTGCTTACTCTCTTTTAAGTTTGATTTGTGTGAAGAGAATGGATGGATGGATGGATGGATGGATGGATGGATGGATGGATAGTAGATGGATAAATATTCTAACACTTTGGGTCAGTTATATTTGTTCCAAATATCTTCTCCCAATTTTCAAATTGAGTTTTCATTCTCACTGATTTCTTTTTATACAGTTTATTTTATGAACATTTGCATAGTTATAGGATACAATTGTCTTGTAAGTCACTTAATCTTCTTATCAACTCTTTGATATAAGCACTATTACCAACCTAACCTTTTGAGGAAAGAAAGGTGGTGAGTATAAATAATTTGCCCCAGTTCACACCAGTAGTTGATAGCACAGCCAGTATTCAAACCCTGGGCATTAGTCTCTAGAGTGTGAGATCCCAACCTCTATTCCATGCTACTTCTCTATGATCATCAGAAAAATTTAATTTTAATATATCCAGGTTTATTACCTTTTTTCCTCATTGAAGTTTCTCTATCTCATTTAGGAAATCCTTCCTGGGGCGCCTGGGTGGCTCAGTTGTTAAGTGTCTGCCTTTGGCTCAGGTCATGATCCCAAGGTCCTGGGATCGAGCCCCGCATGGGGCTTCCTGCTCCTCCTCCGAGGGAATCCTGCTTCTCCCTCTCCCACTCCCCCTGCTGGTGTTCCCTCTCTCTCTGTGTCTCTCTCTGTCCAATAAATAAATAAAATATTTTTAAAAAAATCCTTCCTTATTTCAATATCATAAATACGGTTTTTTTTGACATTTCGGCATTATACAGTTTTGCTTTTCACACTAAAGTTTTTAATCCATGGAGAATTTGTGTGTGTGTATGTGTGTGTGTGTGTTAAAGGATCTAATTTCATTTTTTTAAATAAGGATAACTAATAGCTAAAATGTTTATCTTTCTCTGCTAATATATGATGTCATCTCTGTAATAAACATAGGATAAAATCTCCTAAAAATAAGTGAATTTAGTGATGACTAGGAATTCCAGTGATGAACTGGAAAATTAAATGGAGAAGTGTATCATAAAAAAATAGTATAGGGGCGCCTGGGTGGCACAGCGGTTGGGCGTCTGCCTTCGGCTCAGGGCGTGATCCCGGCGTTGTGGGGTCGAGCCCCACATCGGGCTCCTCCGCTAGGAGCCTGCTTCTTCCTCTCCCACTCCCCCTGCTTGTGTTCCCTCTCTCGCTGGCTGTCTCTATCTCTGTCAAATGAAAGAATAAAATCTTTAAAAAAAAAAATAGTATAAAAACATGAAAAACTTAAGGGTAACTTTTATAAATTAATATGTAATAGACCTTTATGATGAGATCTCCAAACATTGCTGAGGGAAATTAGAAAAGACCAAAATAAAAGAAGGGATATACAATTTTTAAGTATCAGAGGACTCAATAATGGTAAGATGTTGGTTCTTCCTAAATAGATATATAGATTCAAAATATATCCGATCAATATTGCAGTTATCTGTTTTGGGGAAAGTCACAGCCTAGTAATAAATTTTATTTAAATTTTTTTTGACTAATCATGATTTCTAACTATTCTTAATGGTTTATGGAAATACAATTAAATACTTTGTATTGGTTTTGTTCCAGCAAACTTGCTGATCTCTCTTATTCATTATAATAATATGCCTGTAGAATTGCATTTCTATAGATAATTACATCAGCTCTGAATTATGACAATTTTATTTCTTTCTTTCCAGTTCTTACATTTATAGTTCTCTTTCTTGTTTTTCTTCTCTGGATAATATTTAACAGAAGTGGTGATAGGCTGTTTTTCTTCTTTTTCCTTTTTTTGTTTTTGTTTTTGTGTTTTGTGTTTTTGGTTGTTGTTGTTGTTGTTGTTTTTGAGAGAGAGAGAGCGAGCAGGAGAGGAGGCAGAGGGAGAGACAGAATCTCAAGCAGGCTCCACACCCAGCTGGAGCCCGATGCAGGATGCATGACCCTGAGATCATGACCTGAGCCAAAATCAAGAGTTGGACACTTAACTGACTGAGCCACCCAGGTGCCTCTGTCCAGAAACTTTTTAAGCAAATATAATAAATGTAAACATAATTTCAGGTACCATCCTTTCTAAATCTATTGAGATTACTTTAATATTTTTTTTATTTCCTACATTCTGCGTTCATTCATGTTGCCAACTTTTTGCATTGAAACATTTACATATTAATCATAGTTATTTTAAATTGCTGCTCTGGTAATTCCAACATCCTACCACATCGGACTCTGGCTTGGATGTTTTCTGTCTCTTCAAACTGTGCTATTCTTTTTTTTTCCCCATTAGTATGTCTTGTCATTTTTTGGTGAAAGCTGGACATGATGTACTGGATAAAGGAACTGCAGTAAACTGGCCTCTGTGATGGGGGAGGAGAATGTTCTGTAAGCCTGTTATAGGTCTGTCTTTTCATGAGCCTGTGCCCTGAGCTGTGAACTTCATAAGTGCCTCTTTTTTTCCCCCTACTTTCATGGGACAGGATGGCTAGAGGGGATTGGAGATGGTATTTCCCTTCCTCCAGGTCAGTTAGGCTCTGATGAAATTCAAAACATTGGCTCTGGTTGGAATAGTTTTTCCTGGGGGCAGAACAGGATGATCTGGTGTATTTCAAAATGGTGCTTTTCCCTCCCCCTACCGGAAGGGGATTTTTCTTCTATCTTCACTGTGAAAATGTGGTTGGGCTTCAGGAGGTGAAACTCACAAAAGTGTGGTACCCCACCGCACCTCCCAAAAAACACCTGTGTCCCTGGAGTTCTTCACCCTCAGTTTTATCCACACTGAGCCTTTAACAATTCATCAATTACAGTTGAGGTTTTCCTACGCCTGAAGTGGTTCTAGAAAAGGCTTCTGCTCCTGTACATTGTGATTCTCTCTACCTGCCTTGTCTGTGTCTTCAGTATTTACGGCAGCAGTTTGCCCTGTGACCTCAATTCTCTGATGAATCTAAGAAGAATTGTTGATTTTCAGTTTGCTCAACTTTTAACTTATTCTTAGGACAAAGTGATGGCTTCCAAGCTTCTTACATGCCAGCCTGGAAACTAGACTCTTTTAATCTGTCAACATAGTGAAATTAATTAATTAATTATTTTTCTTTTAGCAAAAGAGAGAGAGTGAGAATGTATGTATGAGTGGGGGGGAGAGGCATAGGGAGAGGGAGAGAGAGAATCTTAAGCAGGTTCCATGCCCAGTGCAGAGTCTGACACAGGGCTCTGTCTCACCACCCTGAGTTCATGATCTGAGCCAAAATCAAGAGTCAGATGCCTAACCAACTCAGCCACCCAGGTGCCCCAATAAATTTATTTTTTAAACTGTCCTTACATTCATAGGATAAATCCAACTTGGTCATGATGTATTATCTTTTCTTTGCTCAGCAGTTTGCTAAAATTTCCTTTCAGATTTTTATACATACGTTCTTGAGTGAAAATGTGCTGTAAATTTCCATTCCCTGGGACACCTGGGTGGCTCAGTCAGTTAAGCATCTGCTTTCGGCTTGGGTCCTGATCCCAGGTTCCAGGGATCGACCCTCACATTGGGCTCCCTGCTTAACGGGAAGCCTGCTTCTCCCTCTCTCTCTGCCTGCTGCTCCCCTTGCTTGTGCTTGCTTTCTCTCTCTCTCTGCCAAATAAATAAATAAATAAATAAAATCTTTAAAAAAAAATTTCCATTCCCTGAGCCTCTTGTTTGGTTTTTGTAACATGATCATACTCACTTAATGAAATGTTAGGGAATATTCTTCCTTTTGCTGTTCTTTAGAAGTGTATGAATAATATATAAATTATCATTTCTTCAAATGTTTGTTAGAACTCGCCTACTAATCTGTCAGGATTTGGGAATTCCTTTGAAGCTTTTAAGTGCTGATTCCTTATCTTTATTGGTTATAAGTCACTCACATTTTCTATTACTCTTGAGTCTGTGCTGATACATCATTATTTGGGGAATTATTTTATTTTCAAATTTTTGGGCATAACATTCTCTTACGTTCTCACTAAAAAGCTGTAATAGCCAGAGCTATGTCTCCTTGTTTTTAGGCTTATTTTGAACTTTGTTCTAATTCTTTGAAGTCTAAAATAAAGGTAAATTCCTTCAGACACTGTTTCTGCCTATGCTAAGTGCTGGGAAACTATGGAACAGGGACCATTTCTGGGGTAGAAACAAGCTAGTTGTTCACCAAAACATTTTCTTTCTCATCCTAGGTATGTAGCTGGATTCTATTTCCCAGCTGTCCTTGGAGTTGGGTATGGCCTTGAGCCTGAATTTTTGCCAGTGGAATGTGAGTGGAGTGAGGCATCCATTTCCAAATTTGACCGATAAACATCTTGCCACTGAATGAACACCCATTTTAATTACCTATTGCTATGTCACAAATAACTCCTAAGACCTAGTGCCATAAAACAACAAACATTTTATTATTTCTTATGAGCTTGTCTGTTAACTAGGCAGTATTTTACTAGTCTTGGCTGGGCTATTTATGTGGCTACATTAAGCTGTGAACTTGCTTGGGCCGGAAGCCCAAGATGGTTTCTATCACACATCAGAGGCCTGGTCACTCACTGTGAGCTGGAGTGCCATGATTCCACCCTTTGTGGCCTGTCTCTTCATGTGATGTCCCACTTCTCATGGCCTTTATGTGGCCTTTCTTTACAGCAGGATTATCTGGACATCCTTTCAACATGGCGGTTGGTCTCTCAAGAGGGAAAATGTGGATACTGCCAGCTCTCTTAAGGCTTAAGCTCAGAAGCTCCAGAATGCTGCTTCTACCACATTTTGTCAGCGAACACATGTCTTAAGTCAACTCATATTCAAGGGTGAGAAAGTAGATTTCAACTTTCCATGGGAGGAGCTCCAAAGTCACAATGTGAAGGGGCAAAGGCAAAGGGAGACATGATTCATTGGGGGCCATTTTTAATATTTTTCCCTAAACATCCCCACGCAGAATCCTCTCCCTCTTCCCTGACAGGTAGGTGCAGATGCTCAGGGAGCACTTATGAGCCATGCAGTGAAGACAGAGTCACCTCTGTTGGGGAGCTCCTCATCTCCAGCCCCCATTCTCTGGCAATTGAACATGATATAAATAAGAAAGTGGGTTGTGGTGAGCCACTGATATTTCAGGATTTATTTATTAAAGCAGCTAATCTTACCCTAAAAGTAAAACTATAAGCTTTAAATTCTCAGCTTGAGGCTTTTCAGACCATTCAGGTAATGTGAGTTGTGTTGTAAACCTTTCAGAGGAATGTTTTGGAAATATAATCTCTCAATGCCAAGGTCTCAGGTAATCAACTTTTCTTGTTGATTCATGTGGTGTGAAGCATGGGAGGGTTTGGAGGGGGTAGGCAGCAAGGACAGTTTTTTCTTCATTTATCTTTACTCTGAGAGTAGTCCTTTGTGGGCCCCGTTTTATGTGGGTGAGGCTCTGGCATCTCCTGATCCCAGCCGACAGCCTGTCCTGATCACAGCCTGTCCCAAAACAGGCTGTGAAAGCCGCCTACTCTCAAGCTCTATTGGACTTGCAAATGCCGTTAGCTTGATGCTGGCCTTGACTCTCTGCTGGCCTGTCTGGATTTCTGCTCTCAATCAGTGTTTGGCCTCTGAGAATTCTACACTTTCTCTCCCACTCATGCTTACATTTAAAAATATTTTATTTATATTTTAGCTAACATTTTAAACTGTTTTCAGAAAGAAGGTCACTATGGTTTTGTAAATTTCAATACTGCCAGAAGAAGAATCAGGCATTTGTTTTTAGAGGAATTTAAATTCATGATAAATTTATGTGTTTTTCATGGCTTCCACAGATAACTCTGCTCATTCTGCTTTTGTGAATTTCCTATTCACATCTGCTTTTTTAACTGGACAGTAGTACCCAGTGCTCCAAGCAAAGTCCTGATGATATTTCCACTCACCGTGATCTCTGGTGGCTACTTAACGTCTCAGAACCACTGGTAGAATCAAAATTGACATCACCCCCGCCTTTCTTTGCACACAGGGGCTTATTGAACAAGCCATTCTTGCTTGGAAGTCTTGCTTTTCAGAGTTAAGTAATATTTGTTTCATTCCACTGGACTCTCCTCTATTTCCTAGGTAGTCTGCTATGAATTTTAGGTTTAGCATTCTCAGCATTAAGTATATGTCTTAGTCTGAGAACTCTCAGAAAGAGACCCTGAGACAAGGATTCAAAGACAAGCCATTGTTTGGGAGGTGACCCCAGAAAGCTGGATCATTCATACAACCAAACTCTTTCTGCGTTGTGAAAAGAATGTAAATGTGAATGCCCTGAGATACAGAACATAGTAAGAATGGGGTTCTACATTATAGTAAGATTTATGCCAACAACAGAGAAGATGAAATGAATAACACCCTATTTTATAACCGCCAGAGTAACAACAATGATGATGGTAATGACAATGATTAAAACTTCCTGAGCATTTTCCATACACTTTTCGCTAAATTTAATTAATCCTTAAAAAAATCCAGTGAGGTGGAATGCTTATTTTATTCCCATTTTTCAGAGTGACAAACTAAGGCTTGGGTAGATTACTTAGCTCCCTAATGTCACACAGCTAGTAAACAGTGGAACAAAATTTGAGCCCAGACACTCTGAAGAAGTCCATGCTCCTAAATCCTATGCTATATATTGCCTCTCAAATTTGTTCTAGACATGTTTGTCCACTGTAGAAAATTTGGAAAATGTGTAAAAGCAGCAAGGAAAAAGTAAAATTGCAGACAACTGTTTCAGTCCAAACCATGATCCCAGCACAACTTACGAAATTTATTGAGGTAGGAATTTTCAATCTCTGTTTTAAAGCTGAAAGAGCTATGATTCTAATAAATTAGGAAAGCTACTCAAGGAACTGAAGCAAAAAGAAAGGAAGAAGGGAGGGAGGGAGGGAAGAAAGAAAAAGAAAGAAAAGAAAAGAAAAGAAAAAAAAGAAAAGAAAGAAGGAAAGAAAGAAAGAACCAGGAGGTAAACCAGATTTTTCTCCACTCAAAGCACTTCTTTATTGTAATACTCCAGTTGGCATAAGGGATTTATTTCAGGAACACATTCTGAGATCTAAGGACAATTCCATTGGAGTGTGTGGGTGTGTGTTTAGTTGTAAGAGCTCATAAATCTTTGAATCTGCACATGGAGTGTGTGGGATTTTTGTTCCAGTCTTTCCTCTAAGGTCCCACGTTACGGAAGCTAGCATTTACTTTTAACTTTATACCTTTGAACTGGACACCTAAGGGACTGTAAAGTCTCCCATAGCCATTTAAGAATCTCTTGCTCTTTGAGGCTGATTCCATATTGAAAATAGACTCAAAATAATATTCAGGTCATTTTTCTACTAATAAAAGGGATATGATCTCAATGATCAAGATAAAATGAAGGTACATTATGCAATTTTAAAAGGAAGTGATTTGCTCTTTTTATTTTAAGCACTGAAGTAGAAAGATGGGTAGAAGAAAGAAATCATTGAAGGAAATTAAATTAGAGATCAAGGAAGGGCAGGCTAATAACAACCAGCTTAATTATAATAATTTATAAAGGCTCATTGTAGGATGATTTTCAAATATCCCTCATTGGATCACAACAGATCTGACCTGCTATAACTTCAGTAAGCTGCTTCGTTAGTGATCAGTCTGAACGCTTGAGGCTGTGGGAAGAGCATCAGCAATCTGTTATTAGTGGGGAAAAATATAAATTATTTTGAGCCGTGGAGTATGTGGTTGTCACTGAGCACACCATTATTAGATATTTTCAAGAGAATTGGACAAATGGCACAATTAGGAGGAGGAAACCTTCTAATTTAGGAAAACCTCAAGACGAATTTTTCATTTTGTACACAGGCTAATAATTAAAGCCTAATATGTATTCTTTATTTTTGCGCATGTGTTTTGATTTCTGACTTTGGCTGGTGGTTACCGTCTTGGCCCAGATTAACTTTTTCCTCCTGTGAATAAACATGAATTATCTGTATGGAAACTTGTACTTAAAATGGCTTGCGGTTATTATTTGGTCAAAACCTAAGGCACAGTTTTGAGCTTTTCCACAAAATGGGTTCAGTTTTCGTATATGTTTTTAATTTATTAATACCTTGCCATATTAAGAATAAGGAAAACCATCTCAGATGATTAGGACAGTGCTGTGTAAAGTGTGGTGTCTAAACTGGCAGCATCAGCCCCACTTGGGTGCTTGTTAGAAATGCAGCTACTCAGGACTCAGTCAGATCTATGGGTCAGAATCCCTGGCAGGTGGGACCCAAGAATCTGTGTTTTAAACACGAGTTCCAAGTGCTTCTTATGTGCAATAAAAATTTGAGGTATAAAAAAGTTATTTCTAAGGGCCAGATGATAAATGATTTAGGCTTTGTGGGTTGTATGAGCTGTTATAATTCCTCATCTCTGCCACTGTAAAACGGAAGCAGCCATAGACATGAGTGTGGGTGTGTTCCAATAAAATTTTATTTATGAAAAGACACAATGGGCCAGATTTGGCCCATGGGCCATAGTTTGGTAATCCCTGGGTTAGAACATGGAGTGCCAGTTGTTTCAGGTTTTAATGTTTTGTCTGCAAGTTAGGAGAGAGAAGAAAAGAGAGCTAACCCTTAATAAATGCCTACTATGTATGTATTTACCCCAAATAACCGATGGCTGCCATGTCCAGCCATGAAGCTTATTTACTGGAGAACAAGAGTTGGTGGCAGTTGGAATCGTGCAGTACACAACCTGGACAGCTTTATGTGGGGGTGCTAGGTTTGCATCATTATCATCATTGTACAGATAAAGAAACATGCGCAAAGATAGACTACTAGTCAGTGTCAGAACCAGGACTAAACCTCTGGCTGCAGAGGCCGTGCTCTGCTCATTGATTGTGCTGAGAATAGGCAACATAGCTGACCCTAGCTGTAAGCTGTATTCCCTTTCAAAAAGCGTGAAAACAAAAACTTGCCGTTGGATATTGGAAAGCCGAGAATGAAAGAGAGACCATGTGTATAAATGAGTAACTCAAGGAAATATCTTCGACAATAAATTAAAGCAACAACGAAAAGATTACTTCGGAGCAGCATAGAGATCAGTGTTATGTCAGGTGGGTAGTAAGTTCTCTATCAGTTTGCTAGCAGTATAAAACAAACCACCTCAAAGCTCAGTGGCTAAAAATAATAAGAATTTATTATTACATATCTGGTCTCGGCTTAGCTCACTATGCATCCAAGTTTAGCTATGGGTTGGGCAGCAACTCTGCTAGTCTTTGCTGCAGTTTGAGAGCGCGCAGATGTAGACTCTTCAAGGATGCTCTTAGTAGGAACAACTGGGAAGCCGTGAGGCTTTCTCTCATGGTGCTGGCAACGTCTCAACAAAGATAGTGAGCAGGGGTGTTCAAGGCCTTTTGAGGCTAAGGCTTAGAACTGGCACCCCATAATTAGGACTGAAATCTCCTTCCACCAAAAGATGGGGTAATTTCCTCACTTCTTGAGTTTTGTCTACCCTTGTGATTTCCTTTGGACAGTAGATTGCAACAGAAGTGAGAGTGAACTGGTCCAGTAGCCATGCCCACTCTAGTCTGCTGGAGGAAGGTGCCATACAGAGCAGACACAAGCTATTCTAGACTTAACTAGCCCCTCGCCCACCTAGATCTGACCAGAGATGTGTGGGGGAGTCTAGTGAGACCAGAAGAACCACCCAGTTGAGCCCAGCCAAAACTGTCAACCCACAGAATGCTGAGCTAACCACAAAGCTAAGGAGGTGTTTTTTGTTTGTTTGTTTGTTTTGTTTTTAATGGCACAAAAACTAACTGATATAGATGTCATACATGTAAAATGACCCCCCATTTATTCTGTATCCTTTTATGGTGAGGTAAGTAGTATTTAATCTCTGACTCCTATTGGAACTTCAAAAAGTTGTCTAAGTATCAGTCAGTGTGGATCCTAGAGATTCTCAGTGCTAGTATCAATTCAACAAACATCTCTGGAGGAGTGCTAAGAAGTCTTTAAGACATAATTCTTACCTGTAAGAAATCTGTAGTCCTGTGGGTGAGATAGCTGTACATAGATGCATGGCAATCCAGTATGATCCTTGTTGACATGGGAGCTGTGGAATCACAAGGCTGTCAAAGAAGACAATGATACACTCAGGTTGGAGAAATTGAGGGTGGTTTCCAGAGCTGTTCCTGTGTAGGGAGAATGAAATTCCAAGTAGATTAAATGACACATGCAAAGGTGACTATGTTCTGAAAAACCTGATGGCTTTAGGGAATATTAGGTCTGGAACCTAAGATATTTAGGAGCCTCTCCAAGCTCCTGGGTTGTGGGGTTCTCCCCTTTCTTTCTATGTATCTCTGTCTTCAGGGTAGCAACTGCATTTTGCAGATATGAATGACCTATCTAGTTTGCCCCAACCCTAGAAGTGACAGTGTCCCCTTTGTGATCTGAGTAAATAGTTGTCTCTATTACATCCTCTCTGACAATACTTAGTGTGGCTTCTTTTTTCCTAACCATACCTTGACTGATCCAAATTTTAAGGGAAATGATTCTGAGATTTACAGGATAACATAGAGGATGTTTTAAAGAGGATTGGGTGGGGAGAACGGGACACTGGAAAAAAATGGAGACCAGGACACTACTGCAATTTTGTCCAGGCTTGAGTTATAGAGAATCTGAACTAAAGCAGGAGCCGTGGGGGGAGTGAGAGCATTTATTTACTCAGGCCCCAAATGAAGGTGTCATCCTCAGTTCTCCCTTTTCTCTCTCTGTGCCCCCACCTACCTAACCGAGCACACACACAGACAGAAATTCCATTAGCAAGTACTCTGAGTTCTCTATGCAGAAATGTTCCAAATTGAGTAGCGTTTTACTACCTTTGCTGCAGAAATCCTAGGCTAAGCCAATACCATTCCTAGCCTTAAGGATGGTAATGGGCTTTAACTTTCTCCCATTCTCAGGTTTATTTCCCAGGTAAGGCAAATCCGTAGAAATAAAGGGTAGATTAGACGTTGTTTTATCCAGAGAGCAGCCAGAGTCATTCTTGAAAAAACGTGGTTCAGACCATTTTGCACCCTGCTTAAATCTCTCTAATACAGTCCCTTAGTGATAGAGACAAAATGGAAGGCTGTCCATGAGCTGACTCTGCCTACCTCCCTGGTGTCATTCTACACTCCTGTCCCCCTTAGTCATCGTCCTTCATCCACACTGGGGTTCCTGTTTCCTGACCTCACCAAGCAGTGTCCGCCTCTGAGCTTTGTTCTGACTGTTCCCTCAGCCCAGAGCTCTTCTACTGGCTGCCCCAGGGCTGTCTCTCTTCCATCCTCTGGTCTCAGTTCAGACACCCTTCTGTTCGGACAGGGCTTTCTTCTCTTTCCTTCCCAAGGTAGCACCTACCTTACCATGTTCCATCACATGACTTTCATTTCCTTCATATATTTATTTCCTCCCTCCTTTCTCTCTCTCTCTGTCTGTCTCTGTCTGTCTGTCTCTCTCTCCTCTGCTCTAGTTTACTTTCTGACTTCTCTCACTACAACGTAATCTGCACATGAGACAAGAGCAGGGACCTAGTAGACACTCCATGAGCAGTTTTTGCAGGGATGAATGAAGACTTTAGAGAGACATTTCTGACGTCGATTCTAAAGGCTGTGGCAACTGTTGAAATGTGAGAGAATGGAGAAATGGAGGGAGGGAGGGTAACTCCTAGATTTCTTTTTAAAAGCAAGCTATGAGGTGGATGACAGGGCTATCAGCCGGATCAGGACTGTCCTCAGAAGAGGGCATTTTGGGGAGAAAATGATGAAGTTGGTTTTGGGCTCTTAGAGTCTTATATACTACAGGATACTTGGGGAGAGGTCTACTGCACTGTCAAAATTTGGGTCTGAAACTCAGGGAAGAGGGGAGGACTAGAGGCAGAGCATTCATCATCATCATTACAGATAAATATTTGTGCAAATATTTATAATTTGGCAAACTGTGATAACATATATGTTTGTAAATATCAATATATTTATAGATGTAAGTATGTGTTTATATGCAAACCTGTATTTCATGGATGTAAATGGAGAAGGGCTTTACATTCTAGGATGGCTGAAAATGGGTGACGGCCAGACAGATGGAAGAAAAGATGGATTTATGACGTTTAGAGCCTTAGAAGCATTTAGAACATTTTAGAAGCATATTACTTTGAGGCCACTTCCAGGATATATTTATGCCAGACTTCCAACATTTGGTATTGCAACAAGCAGTTTGTATTTTTATTCCATTGGTTTGAAGTCCAGTACGTGGTCCTTCTGTGAGCCTGTTGTGTTAAGTGGAGGGGATTAGAGTGGGATTAGTCATCTCCCTCTTCTCTGCTAGTTTTCCTGTGAAATGAATCTCACCAGATTATATGTAAATTGAAGGAAAGTCCAAAGTGAAATATGTATAAATGTTTTATTTGAATGCTCTCCTGGTGGAGAGAAAAGGGTTCTACCTTATGCCCTTGAGTATTAGGGAAAGAGACCTTCTTTATTTCACTGCTTAGAGAAGACACTGAATTTGTGACACGTAATCATATCTATCATTAAGTAAAACATTTTTAAAAAAGATTTTATTTATTTATTTGACACAGAGAGAGAACAAGCAGAGGGAGCAGCAGGCAGAGAGAGAGGGAGAAGATTTCCCACAGAGCAGGGGAACCCTGACATGGGGCTCAATCCCAGGACCCTGAGATCATGACCTGAGCTAAAAGGAGACGTTTAACCGACTGAGCCATCCAGGCACCCCTAAGTAAAACATTTTATCACAGTTTATTTACTGTATTTGGATATTTCCAATGTAATGTAAGTTTCTTCCTGATAAACTTGTTAGCGAAAGGTACCACCTGGCAGGTGTAAACAAACAGGCAAGAGCCCTTTAACTCCTACAGATTCTGTGTCAGCAGGATGCTTTCTTAATGTTTGAAAGTGACTTTTTCAAGTACACTGAACATTTTCTCTGAAATATATTTTATAGAAATAATTTATTTAGAAAATCTCATTTTCTTCATTTAATTCAGCAAATCTAACATCTGTATGTTAAACAGTGCGTAAGTATGGCAGGGGGTAGAAAGGGAAGTGACATCAGACTGCAGACTCCCAGACAGAATTCAAGTGTTCAAGTCACTGCAAAATAAGATATGCCATGAACTCATTAAACCACACTTATGTTATCTCTATGAGTGTTAGATTCATCCAACCATCTTACAAGTTTTATTATTCAGAAAAGGAAGGAAGAAGGGATAACACTGTAATTAAGGGCACAGACTCCAGAGCCAGATTTTCCAGGTTTGAAATTTAGGGTATTCATCAAAGTAAGTGATACAAGCTGCTGTAACAAAGATCCCTGAAACCCCAGTGATTTAACACAATGTTACTCAACTCACATGCCCCTATCCAGTGTGAGTCAGGAGGACCTACAAGCTTTCTCTCCTGCAGGAGGTGACTCAGAGGTCCAGGCTCTTTTTACCGTATGGTTCTGCCATCTTGACATCATTTGCTGCTAGCCAAAGAGAGGGAGTGAGCGTGGAAAACCATGCCATGCACTGCAGGGAGCCAGGCGGGAAATGTGACCATCATCACTTTTGATCATTTTCCATAGGCCAGGATCAGTCACATGGCCCTTGGTGCAGGGCAGTCTTCCTGTGGCGCTGGAAGGAAAACGAAACAGTTTAACAAACACATAGCATTAATTTATTAGTTTATATCTATTAGTTTATAATTTATTAGTCTATAATTTATCTCAGTTTCCTCATTTGTAAAATGGAGATAGTAACAGTACTGACCTCAAAGAGTTGTTACGAAGATTAAGTGAGTCAATATATGTAAAGTGCTTAGGAGAGCGCCTGGCATGTAGCAAGCACAGCTGAAGTAAGTTAGCTACTCCAACTTTAGATGTGAGAGAAATTACTATGGGGAGATATAAAGGGCTATAAGAGTTCAGAGTGGGAAGAAACCATTCTTACTGGGGAAGAGGGGACTGTGGTTGGCAGAAAAAATATTCATACTTTAAACCATGTAACCTATGAATATGTTATATTACGTGGCAAAACAGACTACAAACATAATTAAGGTTATGGACTTTGAAATGGGGAGTTAAACTGGATTATCTGTGTGGGCTCAATCTAACCATGTGATTCCTTAAGAGTGGAGAACTTCCTCCATTTGGAGACAATGGAGATAAGACAGAAAGGGAAGTCCAAGAGAATCAAAGCTCTAGAAGAACTGCCTTTGACAATAGAAGGGACCAGGGACCTCAGTACTCCAACCATAAAGAATTGAATTCTGCCAACAGCCCAAAGGAGCTTTAAAGTAGATTTTTCCCAAGCTTCCTGGTAAGAGCCCAGCTGGTCAACACCTTGAATTTATCCTTGTGAATCCTCGGCAGACGACCCAACTGAGGCTGCCTAGATTTCTAACCTACAGAACTGTGAGATAAACCGTGTGTTGTTTAAAGCCATTAGTTTGTGGTGGTAATTTGTTATGGCAGCAATAGGAAACTAATAAAAAGAGGATCAATAAAGTATTCATAACAAAAAGACACTTGACATGGACTTGATTGATAGGCACGACTTTGTTACTTGGATTAAATGGGAGACATTTAAGATGGAAGGAACAGCTCTCAGCAAAGCAGGGAGCCTGGAAAGTGGGTAGGCATTTGTCAGAGGAGAGTTCTGTATAATTTCAGGATTCAACGACTGGTAGTTTGGAGTCACAATGTGGAGGGCTTTAAATTTCATGCCAAGGAGTTTAGCATGGAGTTTTTCCTTAATTCTATGGCAAATGACTGCTGGATTTTGATCAGAGAAGTGATGTGCACAGGGATATACATTGGGAGGTCATCTGACAGTAGGTTAAATGGGAAGAGTCACAAGTCAAGATGGCAATAGGAAGTGGTTACCATCAGCAGTGAACCAAAGCAATAGCTTTGAAAATAGAAAGGTGGCCACCCAAGTGAGACTCTCTTGGGTCAGGTTGTCTAGCAGCAGACTCTGAGGCAAAGTGATCCATGGGAAGTGCTTTTCCAAGGCATTGCTCTTAGGAGAAACCATTTAGGGGGTGAGGGAAGCAGGACAGGGAAGGAGAAGAGACTAAGCAAGAGTGAGCTTTCAGTTTGAGTCCCAGACTCAGCCTGATTCCATAAGGAGCTCTGGAGCATGAACTCCATCTCAGAGTTTGTTTTGTTTGAAGGCAAGGGGACTGAGCTTTCATATTTCTGCACTAGTCACTCACTGGCCGTCAACCACCTCAGGGTGCTATAAATCCCCAGGCATCAAGAGTACAGAGTTCCAGGACAGGGCAGCTCTCCAAAGAAGGCCTCAGCTGTAAACCACTGGGAGCAAAACAGCACAAACTGGTACAGAGAACTGATAAAATGGGCATAGAGAAATGATAAAAGAAAGCATTGGATCTGGGAGCTCACCAACAGCATCAGCTGTGGAGACAGTGCAGCCTGAGGCGGGGCAGTTGAGGAGATGTGCTGGTGAGCAAGATGGAAGGGGAGTGAGGGTGGCACCCTCAGCCCTTTGCCTTGGGAGAATGTGGTACTAGGAATAGGAATGGAAATCTCTGGAAGGAAAATTAGGTCAAGGAAGAAAAACAAAAGGTGGCGGGATCAGTTTTGGACATAGAATGTAGAAAACTATATTTTCCATAAACCCATTATTTAGAACACCAGAGGCTCGGCTCGGTTTCCAAGTTATGTCAAGGCACTCAAACTTTGTAAACTGTCTGAACTCAAGGCTCCTGTAATGGTTTCCTGCCTTGATGCATTGATTTCATTTTCCAAAAATGTCTACTTAATTTTCACACATGAGGGTGATCAAAACAAAACATTAAATGCTTACACTTACTCTCAGGAAATGTATAATCCAATGCCAATGTTTTATTGCTACTAACGATGAAAGTCGAACTAGGTATCGACCACATTAGTATATTGTTCAAGTTAAACAGGAACGAACGAGAAGCCATTACACGTTTTCTCTGGCCTCCAAGATTAGTCTACATGAAAAAAAATAACTGTTGTTGAGTAAAATATACACGAGAGCAAACTGTATCAAGCAAACTAAATTGTGATAGATGAGGGAAACTTGAAGGCACTTGGAGAAAACAACAAACGAGTATTTCCTAATCTAACATAATTACTAGAATCTTAACTCCAGGGAGCAATGTGGAGGGGAGTACCGTGTTCTAACTTCAGCACAATTTAGCAAATGATTCCTGGGTGCTTTTTATATGTAGGAAGCTATGCTAGATGTTGTGGGAGATGGAGAATATGTGAGCCTTGGTTCCCTGGATGGCCTGCTGGTTTAGTATATAAAAGGTACATTCCTAAAAACCAAACTGGAATGTCCTTAAAAGCTCTGTCTCTGTAATAACACAGTAAATATAAATCCTCACAGTGCCATTAAGCTCTGCGATCTTGGGCAGGTCATTTCATTGCTGTATTCGAAACCCACGGATTGACACCTACCATATGTCAAAACCATATATAATGTAACTTTAAGCCTCTCTTGAAAACATGGAGGTGATGGCATCTTTTTCAGGGGGAGTCCTTCAAGTAAAAAATGACTGTCGTTTAAAGTGTGGTCCCCAGATGAGCAACATCTGCAAAGCCTGGGTGCTTGCTATGAATTCAGAGCCTTGACTCTATTCCAGATTTGCAGAAGCAGAAGCTCTATGGATGGGTCCTCGAATCTGTTTACCAAGCCCTCCACATGATTCCCATGCAGCCTCATGTTAGAGACGCAGCAGATTAAATGTTACAGCATTTCAGAGGTGGCAGAGTGTGGTGATTAGGAATGTAGGTGCTGGAGGCAGATTGCAATCTGCCTCCCCATCTGCAATTTGGGCAATCCTGGGTTATTCCCTGAGACTTAGTGTCTCTGTTTCCTCACCTGTACAATGGTGAATAGTGACATAGAAGGAATGTAAGCACTTTGAACAGGATCTGTCACCTTGTACATGCTCAAGAAATATTGCCCATCATCATCATTAAAGTATTTAGCTTGGTAAATACTGGTTATTTTCTAATGGGTGGGGAAGCTCTGTACGTTAAGACCATTGGGTTCAAAGGCCGATTCCAATCCATGTTATCTCTCAGGCCAGAGGCAAATTACTTAAACTGCATCATCTCTAAAATGGGAACGATACTAGCAACTATCTGCTGGGGCTTTTTTGAAGATGTGAAGGGTTTAACATGGTGCCTGTGGCACAAGCGCCCCAGAATATTACCATTATACTAATGCCATTTATTATTATTCTGTAGAGCTCTATGCAGAGACCCAAGAGCCGTACTTATCTTTTGTGGGACAGGCAGCAGTGTGGGGAGGTATCCAATTCATTTGGCTTGAGCCCCTCATTCAGAAATCTGATAATAATCTGGTCAGTCCATGATTCTTCACTTGAGAGGTCAATGATTACAAAATATCAGTGTAAAAGTTACCACTGAAAAAAATCATAAATTCTCCATGAAAAATTCATGGGCAGGATGGTGGAAATAGGTGGTGCAAACTGCCTCCTCCCCCCGGGGAAACTGGAGTTTTTCTCTCTTTCTCTCTCCCTTCTTCCCTCCCTCCCTCCCACAAAGAACAAAAAGAATATTCTAAGGGCACACTATGTTCCAGGCATTGTTCCAGACATGTTTTATTGGTGAGCAAAACCAGACACAATCCTTGACTTATATTGTTATGAGAACGTAGACATTCATTCATTCATTCATCCATTCATTCACTTGAAAATATTTATTGAACATCCACTATGTTCCAGGTACTGTCCTTGGCATGTACAAGTTTAACACATAAATGAATACAAAACTTCAGCTGGAACAAATACAACAAAGAGAGGCCGACAATGTTAGGAGGCTTTATAATAGGGATATGTGGGAATATCATGGGGTATCACCAAAAGGAACAAAAAGAATTTGCAGTAATTTTTGTTTGTTTTCTTTCTTGTCTTTTTCCCCCTTAACTTTCTTTCTCTCTTTTTTTTTTTTTTAATGATCCCCTTAACTTTCTAGTGAAAGATAGCGTACATATAGAGGAATGCACAAAACAAGAGTGCAACTTGAAAAATTTTCACGAGTGAACACACATGTGTTATCAACACCCAGATCAGAAAACAGAACATTACCAGCATCACAGAAGCCCCCCTTGCACCTCCTCCAACTCACCGTCCTCTACAAATGACAATCTGGCTTCTAACACCATAGATTGGTTTTGCTTCTGTTTAAACTTCATAAAAATGGACTCATAATGGTATATACCCCTTGGCATTTGAGGGTTCTTTCCCCCCTTAGTATTGTATCTGTGAGGCTGACTCAGGATGTAGTGCATGTAGTTGTAGATTGTTGGTGCCCACCACTGGATAGTATTCTGCTGTATGATTATACTGTAGTTTATCTTTATCCATTTTACATGTGTTGGGAATTTGGGTAGCTTCCAACTTGGAATGGTTAGGAATAATGCAGATATAAATGTTGTTACATGTCTTTTGATAAAGAGATGTATATTTTCTATTGAGTATATACCTAGGAATAAGGTTGCTAAGTCACAGGGGGGCAAAGTTTTCCAAAGTGGTTGTACCAATTTCCATTTCCACCAGCATGGGAGCTTTAGTCAGCAGTGGCTCCTAACCAGGTGCATCCCTGTTTGTCCTTGCCTTTCTCCTCAGCAGTAGTGGTTACCTGGTAGCCTTGCATCTTATCTCCCTCTTGAGCTTGGAAAGTTGAGGTAGGAGAACTCAGGAGAGGACAGACTAATTTCTGCAGTTAGTGAGGAAAATGTTAATGCCAAAGCATATTTCCTGAAGCAATAATGATAATTCATGTTAATAAATATAGTAGGGTGACAATTCCTTTTAAAACTTTTGTATTTCTACTACTCTTTATAGGCTGAATAAGCATATAAATAAAGAATTATACAGTGCTCTGATGGTACATATATTTTTCTAGAGAAGATGAATGGGCTCTTTTGAATTTAGCTCAGTAGCTATTTGAAATATCATAGTAGGGTTCAGCAATTTTCCAGCAACCTAAAAAGTAGAAGAAAAGTCATGCTTTGTTGGGTGTTTGGTGCTATACCTTAAATGCTCTTGTGAATAAAAATGAAAGTAAATGACTAGTAAAGTTAATTTACAGATAACCTCAGAAAACATGACCTTGGCCTTTGTCTTGCAAACACTCATCACTAAACAAAGTGCACAAATTTCCAATTTGGTAAAACCCAGTCTTGTGGCCCAGAGATCTTGGAATACAAGGGCAAAGGATGAATCTTAAGGCCCCAAGTCAGGAAAAATTCAGGATGAATACCCAAGAAAGAAGCACTTGGATGTTCTTATCCATAGGGGATATGTGGATATGTAAAAAAAAAAAAAAAAAAAAAAAAAAAAATTTAAAAGTAGGGGAAGTGGGGAAAAAAAAAAAAAAAAAAAAAAAAAAAAAAAAAAGTTTCTAAGGAATGAAAAGCATAGATATAAACCAGTGGGAAAAAATAAACCAGAAGTTGAGGAACCAAGCACAGTTAGGAATGTGTATCAGTCAGCATGGGGTAGGGTGTTCTGAGTAACAAATGGACCCCATATATCAATGGCTTCCAATAAAAAATGGTTTCTTGTTAATATTAATGTCCTTTGCATGCTGGCTGTAGCTCTGTTTCACATCTTCTACACCCTGAGGTGCAGACTGACTAAGCATCCTCGATCTGTGTACTAGTTAACCCTTAACACATTTATGCTACAATTTCAAACCACTACAAAAACTTAAGCAGTATTGAGAAATAAACATTTACATTTTCTGCTGAGTCTCCATGCTGGCTGGGCAATTCTGCGGAGCTGGGTTAGGCTCAGTTCATTGCAGGTGGGCTCACTCACATGTGTTGTGGTTGACTTGTAGCAGGCTGGTGTAGGATGGTCTCAGCTGCAACAGCTCATCTGTGGCTCCCTCATTCTTCATTCTCAGTTTTCATTTTTATTCGTCCTTTATTCTCACTCTTCAACAGGCTAACCCAGGCTTGTTCACATGACAGTATAAAAACCCCAAACAGTGAGTGGAAGCCCCCCTGCAAATCAGATTATGAAATACCATGTCATTGCTTCTACCACATTCTGTTGGCCAAATCATGTCATAGTCCAGCCCAGATTCTAAGGAGGAGAAACTCTACCTTAGATGGAAGTTGCTACAAAACCATATTACAAAGATAGAGGTGAAGAGTTGCAGTCATTTTTACAATCAATTTCCTACATCAAAATATTGCTGGTCGAAAAAGGTAAAGTGAGCATAGGAAATATTCTCTTATAAGTGACATATATCACTTATCTCACATTTCTTTGTCAGAGCAAGTCAGATGGCAAAGCCAGGTGTTGATGGGGTAGGGAAATAGAATTCTCTCTTATTGAAGGGCAATGGATATTTGTAAAAATAGTAGTCTTCCAAATAAAGAGAGGGAAGAGAGAGGGAGAAAGGTTTCTTCAAGTGTGTTGGTGCCTCAGATACACATCCCGGTATGAGAATGTTTCCCAGATGTTAGACAGGACATGAGAAGGTTAATAACACCCTTTTTGTTTCCAAAGGATTGTCCCTTAAAAGTTCCTGGAGCATTTAGGGACTCCCACTGTCATAATCTCTATTTCAATCAATACAGCCTATCCATCTGACCCTTGGAAGTAACCTGTATACTCTTTGTGCCTGATGTGGTAAATAGTACAACAACCTGAAAAGAACCCTGAAAATAGGTATATTCAAAACGTGGTTTCTCATCCCATCAAGGTGCTGCAGGTACTGATCCAAGTTCACAAAGTAAGGTATATAAGAAAGTCAACTGTTTTTATTCTATAACCCTAGTTAATTACTATGATGAGACCCTGTGACACAGTACAGCGTAAATTTTATTTTAGTTAGATTCAGGGTTTCCACGTGCTTGCCCAAGGCTAATGTCAGCTCTGCAGCTTTCATTGTGCCATGGCTTAAGTGGTGTGGGATCAGAGCTTTGGAGTCCTCTATCATGTTGACATCTGTTGAGCCATCCTTCATTGTGGTTCTCAGTCTTTGGTCCTATAGACAACTGCAGCACAGTCCTAAGGTTCTTTCTGCAAGACGCCAGAGAGGCTTTCTCTCTCCTGCCTCAGGCATGCTAGACACATGGGCTCCTGTGCCACACCAACAATGGGCAGCTTGGACAGGAGACCCGAATCCCTTCATTATTGCCATCCATCCTGGGTCTGCAACAGACATCTACAGCCCCATACCATGATGGGGTTGAAGGCAGGGTCTTTGTGAAGCCGATCAGGCCCAATTGTCTAGACATAATCTGCTTTTATTTCTACCCTGGGATCTTGCTGACTACCTGGGATTTCGCCAAAGGGGGTCTACCTGCTTCCTACTTTGCTCCTCCAAATCTATCCTATTTGTTTGTTTTTGTTTTTATTAATCCTGTCCCAAGGAGTTGAGTCTAAGATCTCATGGTTTTTGTTTCTTAGATAAACATCTTCCCCTCCTCCTCCTTCCCCTCAAATCCCTTGTTTGGTTTGAAGACTGGGTAGGCTGTAATCTTTGCTTTTGTACATCTTACCTTTTCCTGAACCTATTTGATTATCTGTGCATATAAGCTCTTTTTTTTTTTCCCTTACAAGATCTAACCTTTTAAAACTCAAAAGTTTGGAAAGCACTTGTTGTTTCTTTCCTTTTATTCCTTTTATTTCCTTCTTTCATCCCTTGAGGCAATGAACATAAACATGATGTGGCTGGAATGGGGGGGAGGGGAGGAGTTAGGAGTTAACAGGAAGTAACAGGAATGAAAACAAAAGCAAAAATGATTGATTGTTGGGGTACTGGTAAATGTTTAACAATGTAGTTTTTTTGGTTTTTGTTTTTAAAGACAAAGCCTTGATTTGTAGTGTTTGCTGGTTGTCATGTAAGTAGTCCTACCATGGCTGATTTCAAGTTGGCAGTGTGACATCACTGAACATAACACTGGGATGAGATGGGCAGTAGTTCACCATTAGGTAGTATTTTCACCGTATAGACACCAAAGACGATCTCAAGAGCAAATGTAGTAAACTAATTAGAAAGTGATGAATTATGAGTGCTTATTAACTTTGTTTTTAAAATAACTTATTTAATTGTAAATTTATATAACTTAATGTTTAATAATGTTTTTAACTGTCTCACAAAATTCCTGAGAATTTAGCAATTAGCCTCTCAGGACACCACACTTATTTATATATATTTTTAAGATTTTATTTTTAAGTAATCTCTACACCCAGTGTGGGGCCGAGACTTACAACTCCAGGATCAAGAGTCCCATGTTCTACCAACTGAGCCAGCCAGGTGCCCCACACTTGTTAATATTTTTAATAAAATTGTTAATATTTTATAACTATTTTCCTGACACAAAAGAAAACAGCCTTTTGTTGTTCACAGTGTTGAATGAGTTTTTTAGTATTTTTAAGTGTTTTAGATGCCTCTGGGCCTCACCTCACATCCTTTAGAATCACTTGTGATGAAGCTGTTGGTATCAAGCTCATGACACTTGTTTTGTGTGTGTGTTTTATTAAATTTTTTAAAAATTATAGTTGACACAAAATGTTACATTCATTATGGGTTTATAACATAGTGATTCCATGTGTCTATATATTATGCAATGTTCACAAGTATATCTACCATCTGTCACCATACAGTGGTGTTATAATATCATTGACTATATTCTCTATGCTGTAACTTTTATTCCCGTGACTTATTCATTCCATAAGTGGAAGCCTGTATCTCCCACTCCCCCTCACTCATTTTGCCCATCCCCTACCCTTCTTCAGTCTGGCAACCATCACTTTGTTCTCTGTATTTATAGGTCTGATTCTGCTTTTTGTTTGTCTATTTATTTGTTTTGATTTTCAGATTCCACATGAGTGAAATCATATGTTATTTGTTTTTCTCTGTCTGACTTATTTCACTTAGCATGATAACCTCTAGGTCCATCCACATTGTCACAGATGACAAGATCTCATCTTTTTTTATGGCTGTGTAATATATATGTGTGTATATATATATATATATGGTGTATATGTATATATCTCACATCTTCTTTATCCATTCATCAATCAATGGATATTTGGGTTGCTTCCAAATCTTGGCTATTATAAATAATTCTGCAGTAAACATAGGGGTACATGATTAGTGTTTTCATTTTCCTTGGGTAAATAAATACCCAGTAGTGGAATTATTAGATCATATGGTATTTCTATTTTTAATTTTTTGAGGAACCTCCTCCACACTGTTTTCCACAGTGGCTGTACTGGTTTATAATCCCACCAGCAGTGCACAAGGGTTCCTTTTTTCCCACATCCTCACCAACACTTGTTATTTCTTGTATTTTTGATTATTCTGACACGTATGAGCTGATAACTCATTGTAGTTTTGATTTGCATTTCCGTGATGATGAGTGATGTTGAGCATCTTTTCATGTGTTTTTTGGCCATCTGTATGTTGTCTTTGGAAAAGTGTCTGTTTAGGTCCTCTGCCCGTTTTTTAATCAGATCGTTTATGTTTTTAGTGTTTTGCACAGTGAAGGAAACCATGAATAAAACCAAAGGGCAACCTACTGAAGGGGAGAAGATATTTACAAATGATATATCTGATAAGGGGTTAATATCCAAAATATATAAAGAACTTATACAACTTATGACACTTGTTTTGTCTTTTGATTTATGCTCAGGACCTTTTTTGGCTTAATTAGAAGTATGGGGGTGATCTATACCCACTGGAGCAACCGTTAGCTGATGGGGAAAGAAGATGATGAATCATTATTTCTCTCTATTTATACTCATTTACAAAAAGCTCCAATTTTCCACAACTGTGGCTAATTCCATCATGGACAGTTGGATTGAATATCCCCTTTCCATGTTAACCTTCTCTGTTCCCCTCATTCCTGGTATCTGAGAAAACCTCCCAGTAGACTACCTATTCCTAAGCTCCTGCCTCAGGCTCTGCTTTCAGGAGAGCTCTTGATTAAGTCATTGACCATTCTTACCTTCTTGTATTGTTCTACTAAAAGAGCTTCAATGATTCAAGGGTATCATTTTCGCTTTTAAACAGAATGACTATGATATTTGGACTAGAAATTTAGAAATCGTAGAAACAAAACACATGAAAAGCAGTGGTTTAGGCACTCTGATATAAAGACAGATAAATATCTCTCTGTGGGCCTTGGGTCATAATTTTCTGGGCCTCTTCTATGAGAAGCACTGTTATGAGCTCATCTGTACTCATGTGATTTCACAAGTGTGTGTTAAAAAGATGTGATCAGAGTGTAGTTTTCAAGATGGCCATAATAAAATCTCTCATCCCACATGCTCTTCTTACAATGTGAGCTTGACACTCCTAACATCAGAAAGGGAGGTCTGTGTTTCTCCTCCTTAATCTGGTCAGGCTTGTGACTATGTCAGAAGGAATGAATGCTAATGGATTTCTCAGGCTGTTTAATAAAAAGCAATGTAGCTTCCACTTGGTTCTCTTAGGATAGTTTCTTAAAATTCTGAACTACTGTGTAAGCCATCCAGCTGCCTCGAGGCCACGTTGTTGTGAGGAAGCCCAGTCTAGCCCCTATGGAGAGATCACATGGAGAGCCCCTGAAACAACATTAAGAGAGAGAGAAAGAAGCCCATGCAGTTCCCAGGGGATCCAATCTCTTGCTGTTCCTGAGATCCCAAACCAAAAACACCCAGATGAGTCCTTCCTCAATTCCTGTCCACAGAAACCATGAGAGATGATACATTTATTGGTGTTGTTTTAAAACACCAAATTTTAAAGTGATTTGTCATGAACAGTAGTAACTAGAACAAGAGTTGCTCAATTCACATGCCTCCTTTCACTTCGGTGGATAGCCTGTCTTATCTCCTACTGTGAGAATAAAGGTCAGGCTTACACCTCAGCTGGGGAGCAGTTAATTACTATGCATACGTGGATTTTTTTTAGTTTGGAGATAATAATTGCTGCTCTTGACAACTGGAACAACTAAATAGGAGACGAGACAAGCATATAATGTGGAAGGTGTTTTGCGTTATAGCTGTTTTTTAAAAGTAGAGGTATTCTTTTTTTTAATGTTACCATTTTTATAGAATTACAAACTTATGGAAGGTTGCAAGAATTGTACAAGAAATGCCATGTACCCTTCATTCAGATTTACCAATTATTAATATTTGGCCACATTTGCTTTATCTCTCTCTCATTCTCTCCCCTGGCATGTGCGCAAACACACACACATGCTTTTTTTTTTTCTGAACTGCAAAGGATAAGTTATAGAAGTTATATCCACTTGCCTCTAAATCTTAAAGGGTATGTTTTCTAAGAACAAGGACATTCACTTCACTAACCACAATATATTATGAAATTCAGGAAATTTAATATTGATAGAATACTAATATCCAATCAGCAGATTTTATCAAAATATCTTCAATCATATCAATAATGTCCTTTATACTATTATTTTTCCTGGTCCAAGCTCCAAGCTCCAAGCCTGGTTCACAGATTACATTTCGTTTTTGTGTGTCTTCATTCTCCAAGAAGAAGCTATTCTTTTTTTTTCAGCTTTCTAGAAAAATTACTTTCTTTGTCTTTGCTACTACAGAGATACAAGAGATAATTTGGCCTTCTTATGCTTTTGTAAGACTGTTATGGAGACTGCCTTCCAATACGGTTTGTATCTCTGGCTTTACAGAAGTTAGTGTGTATAAAAGCCTTTGCTCAGCCCAGAAGGTGTGGACTTAGCTGCTGCAGGGGTAGCCTCTACCCAAGTAAGCACAGTTTGTCTACAAATTGAAAACCACCTCTGAGTTGACATTGAAGAATCTAAAGAATGAACCAGTAGTTTAACGGTTTGCATTTCTTATGAATAAGTAATTAGTAATTACTTCTGCTCCTTGGAATCAAAACTGTTTGTGCTACGCAGCTCTGAGAGAGCTGTGTAACTTGCTAGGGTTTGGAAACAAAGAAGTAATGGATCCCCCCTTCTCTGTCCATCTGACTGAGGTCCCAGCATGGTGTTTTGTTTGTTTTGTTTTGTTTTGTTTTGTTTCCTGACTTGTGAACTGACTTGTGCTGTAAGGTCACTTGGTTTTTTTTAAACTTTATTGAAGAATAATTGACACATATAATTACATATATTGAAGTGTACAACATGATATTTTTTTTAAAGATTTTATTTATTTATTTGACAGAGACAGAGACAGCCAGCGAGAGAGGGAACACAAGCAGGGGGAGTGGGAGAGGAAGAAGCAGGCTCCCAGAGGAGGAGCCTGATGCGGGGCTCGATCCCAGAACGCCGGGATCACGCCCTGAGCCGAAGGCAGACGCTTAAGGACTGAGCCACCCAGGCGCCCCAACATGATAGTTTAATAAACATATACATTGTGGAAAGGCTACCAACATCAAGGTAATTATCACATCCGTTACCTCACATAGTTAACTCTTTGTGTGTGTGCTTAGAATGCTTACAGTCTACTCTCAGCAGCTTTCAAGTGTATAATACTGTACGATTAACTATAGTCACCATGCCGTGCCTCAGGTCCTCAGAGCTTACTCCTCTTATAACTGAAAATTTGTACCTTTGACCTACATGACCCCACTTCCTCCCTCCCTCCAGCCCCTGGCAACCACCATTCTATTCTATGTTTCTATAAAAATTAACTTTTTTTTTTTTTTAAAGATCCCACATATAATTGATGCCAAACCGTATTTTTATTTTTCTGCCTGGCTTATTTCACCTAGCGTAGCGCCCTCTAGGTTCAACCATGTTGTCACAAATGGCAGGATTTCCTTTTTCCTTAAGGTTAATTAATGTTTCATTTTGTGTCTGTGTGTATCACATTTTTTTTTCTAATGTATTCAGCCAGCATTTATTATCACAAATAAAACATTTTAAAATATCAAAAATTGAACTCATCAGTCCCCTCCCCCATCCACATCTCACCATCCCCCACTCTTTTTTTTTTTTTAATTTTAATGTTTTTTTATTATATTATGTTAGTCACCATACAGTACATCCCCGGTTTCTGATGTAAAGTTCGATGATTCATTAGTTGCGTATAACACCCAGTGCACCATGCAATACGTGCCCTCCTTACTACCCATCACCAGTCTATCCCATTCCCCCGCCCCCCTCCCCTCTGAGGCCCTCAGTTTGCACATTTTTTTTTATCCCTTCATTCATCAAAGGACATTTAGGTTGTCTCTATAACTTGGCTACTGTGAACAATGCTGCACTGATCATGGGGGTGCAGGTATCTCTTCAAGATACTGATTTTAGTTCCTTCAGATATATACCCAGAAGTAGAATTGCTGGATCATATGGTTGTTCTATTTTTAATCACTTGTTTCTTCTTAACTTAGTAACTCATTACATTTTTAATGTGTCTCCGACAAGAGAAACATATCAGAGTCGTACCCTGGGATGAATCTAGACAAATGGGAGAAGAAAAATTTGAGTGTGTTTGTAGAAGTTGAGTAGTTGAATACCACAAACATTATTTGTGAAATGAATAAGTAATACTACTTGCATGTTAGGTTTCAAAATTATGCCTCTGTGATTGGTAAACACAAATTATTTTTGTTGGATTTATTGAATGATATCTGTTAGTCATCCTCAGTTTTATCAATCAATAAATGTTAAAGGATAACACTTTTATGTACAAGACATGCCATTGATTTTTCTTTAAAAGGAGGTCCTTATGAACAAAGAATTATTGGCATTATTAAGTAGTTAATGAACTATCTCCATTAAATGAGTCACAGTCAATATTCTACTTCCCAACTGCTTCATCAAAAAGCAGAATATTTTTTTTTTACGTTCAGTTAGCCACCATATAGTACATCATTAGTTTTTGATGTAGTGTTCAACGGTTCATTAGTTGCATATAACACCCAGTGCTCATCACAACACATGCCCTCCTTAATACCCATCACCCAGTTACCCCATCTGTAACCTTCCTTCTGTAACCCTCAGTTTGGTTCCCGGAGTCCAGAGTCTCTCATGGTTTGTCTCCCTCTCTGATTTCTTCCCATTCAGTTTTCCCTCCTTTCCCCTGTGGTCCTCTGCGCTATTCCTTGTGTTCCACATATGAGTGAAACTATATAATATTGTCTTTCTCTGCTTGACTTACTTCACTTAGCATAATCTGTGGAATATTTCTTGAGTTGGAACATTATAGTTCTATAGAAAGAAATAATAATTTAAAAAGTTTGACATAAGGTTTGGTGATAAACTTAGTGATGAAATATAGTGCATGCCCCCCAAAATAAGCATAGATTATGTAATGCTTTTAAATGTTAAGAACACTAGTATATGTATAATAAAAGACTGGGGCATAAAATCTTAATTTCAGCTCAGTTTCACATATTGTGTACTGTCCTAACATAACCTCCAGAAGAAAGACTGAAAATCCAATGCCAAACAAAGAGGAGCAAGAATGTTTGCAAAATCTTGTCAAAAATAAGATAAACCTGTAGATACAGTTTAAAAGTGGAAGAGCTATTTTAAGCTAAGCTGTGTATCGAAAAGTTCACAACTTCAGTTTCTTTTCATGTCGCTAAATGGAACAGCCCAATAAGAAAGAGTGAAATGCAGGGAAAAGGGAAAGGAAAGTTGAAAAGTCACTGAAACATGAATAATGCCTTCGAGAAACCTCAAAACGCAGCAGTTCTGTATAAAGCCCAGCAGTCTTTCAGGGCTGTGTGAGAGGGTTATGGCTCTCCTCTTTGTACACAAGAAGAGCCATCACTGGATCCAGCTATTTTTATTGTGGTTCTTTTGTTCTCATAGCTCTACATAAGGAAGAAAAAATGTTCTTAAGGAGTGTAAATAAGCTGTGAGATCTAATGGATTAAAATAAAGTGCTTGAAACCATAATACTTTGTTTGAGATAGAGCCCTGAAGCCTAACTCTGACATTATCTAAAAATACCCTAGTTCTTACAGATAAAAAATTTTTGTACACATAAATTCTTTCTTTCTCACTCTCTTATCTCTCTCTGCCACTCTCTGCCTCTCTATGTCTCTCTCTGCCACTCTCTGCCTCTCTATGTCTCTCTCTGCCACTCTCTGCCTCTCTCTGTCTCCATCTGTCTTTGTTCCTCTCCCCCCACACACACATTTCAGCAATGGCTAGGTTAAAATAAAACTCTTCCTCCGGATGTTTATAAAAATGCAAACTTTTAGAAAGGTCATTTGAACTTAAATTTTAAGCAGATACTTGATGAAACAAAAAAATCAGCCAAATGTGTTGTAAAGTGCACTAATTGAATGTGAAATAAAATCCAGATGGATTTAACAGGGCTGAAAATATTGGAACAAAGTATATATTCTCCAAAATCTGTTGAACAGAAACAAAACCGAACCGTCCACATCTTTATTGGTCCAAATCAGTCATGCACTGGAAATTTCTATTGCTGAATTTAATTGAAAATTTATCCCGAAAATGTCTTGGAATTTGTGCAGCTGTCTGACCAGGTTCCTTGCTCCTCATCAGGGCCCCAGTTTTCCTTAGAGCTCTGTTACAGGAAAGCACCTGTGAGGAACCTGGAGAAGGTGTAGGATGTTTTTTTTCCCCACAAAGCAATGATTAAACATATAATAGTCATAAAACGATAATGAGTACCAGTGTTTTCTCAATTCTCACTCTGTTTCCTCAATTGGAAAACCTTTTGAATCACGAATCTCATCCCATTGACTATCATCTTTTATTGGAATTTGGAAGGTGGCTAATATTATACACAGTGATACTTCAGAATGAAATCAATGGTCCTAAAAGGCCAACTTGTCTTTGCCATTGCTCCAATTAAAGTGCAGCAGTAAAAAGCAGAACTGACATTGATTTTCTTTCTTTGAAAATAGATTTTTTTCCCTGATAAGCAGTGAAAAAAATGTATTCTACAGGAGCATTTTTCTTTGTGCTATATAGGGTTGTTCCTAATGTGCTCTTGGTTACCTACCTGATAATGAGGAAAGTTTAGTACAATTAATCCATTGCTATGGGATTTCCTTTTGCTTGTTTTCATTCAACTTATTTCAAACATCAAGGAGGAAAAATAAGGAAAAAGCAAAGACAGAATCTAGGCTTGTCAATTGCGTAGAGTATGTCACTCAAAGGCCACAGCGATTCTTCACATCGTAGGTTGGGAGGGGTGGGGGTTAGGTGTGTGCAAAATTATATTCAGTACAATAAATGAAATATACTAAGCTGTTAAAGATTTTAAAAGAGGCTGTAAATTACAAACGGTAATTACTAATTACTTTATATGAGTATATCACACCAAAGTGATAACCTAAAAATTAAAATCCGAGTATAAATTTGACTTTGGACTACTTTCCAACACTATTAGATACAAACACATCTATTTATAACCTGAGTACAGTGGCGGCAGAGAGAGGAAGTGAATCATCAAAGATGTTTTGATTTCATGACTGAGATTCAATTGGAAGCTTATCTCCCTGATGCACTTACTATACCATATGGGTGTATACCTCGAGTTACAATTTCCTGTTATTCTGTATTCCCGTAAAACAAATGCAGCCCAAACGTGCAAGAGAGTTATAGTGGGTGTAAAATGTGTCTCTCATTTATAGGCTATGGCAGAAAAAGCTATCAAAACCTTCATCCTGTTTCATTAACAGCTATTTGCATACATCAACAAAAACCTCTCCCGTGCTTGGACATGTTTTATGGTCATAAAGTCACACCTTTCCTGATTTAATATTAGCTTCAAGGGAAAGGATCTTTTTTTGCAGAATAGCAGCAGCCTTTAGGACAAAAACGGTCCTTGGAGGGTCCTTCATTTCAAAATGAGTTGTACCTGAACTCAGTGAAGGCTGAGGTGGGGGTGGGGACGGGCGCCTAACCAAGAGGATTTACAGCACCAAGGGCACTAGGTCAGACAAGGGACTACCATTAACCTCCGTTTGCCCTTGACAGATACGTTCCCTCCTGTCAGGTTGGAGAACTTCCATTAGCTGTCAGTTCTCAAAAAGGAATTCTTTCTTCGTCTAGCGTATACATATTACCAAGATGAGCTTGAAATTGGATCTTGTTTAGGCAATCAAAACATCTTTGGTGATTCTCTTCCTGTCACTGAACTGAAAAAGTGAAGGCACAAATAACCACACTTCACACTTAATTATCTCGAAAAGCAGCATTTCACTGAGTTGAAAGTCATTTCTAGATCCCAGCTTCATAGAATTCTCCCTCTCCTTCATCTTAACCATGACCTGATCCTCTATCCGTCTTCCCCTCCCTGCCCACATCGGAAATATATAGGATGCTTTTGACATGAATTCCGGGGTGAAAATCACTTTTACATCATTAAGTGCAATTGAATCACGTAATACCTAATCCTGGAGTAGGCATCTTGCTTCTTTTCTTAAAATATGTGTTTAGATCAGGGAGGAAGATTTACTGTGGTATGCAAAAATGGAATCAGTACATTGAAAAGAATTGGGATCCTCAGAAACAAAATAAACTGGTCCATTTATGCAAAATGCAAAAATAGTCAAAACTTAATTATGCTGTTAGAAGTGAGGACAGTGGTGTCCCTTGTAGGGACAGGGGATAGTGGCAGGAATCTGAGTGCTATCTGTGAAGATTTAGCAAGCCCTAGGTCTGGTACACTTTTGGAAACTATTCCATAACAAGACTAGAGAATTTATAGGCATGTTTAAACAATGCTGTTCATTTTTAGATCCTATTGTATGAAGTGGCTGATGACTCTTAGTATTATCTTTTTTAAAACCGTTTATTTTGAGATAATTATAAATTCACAGGAAGTTGCAAAAGAGTACAGAGAGGTTCCATGTAACCTTCACCCAGTTTCCCTATGTGGTTATGTTTTATATGACTCTGTTAGAAAACCAAAACCAGGAAATGGACCCGAGTACATGTGTATGTATACCTCTACTTCATTTTTATCAAATATGTGGATTCCTGTAATGACCATCACACACAGACAGAACCATTCCACTACCACAAAGATCTCTCATGCCATCCAGTCACAGCCACACACAACCCCGCCTCCCCATCACGTCTAACCCCTGGTAAGCCCTGATCTGTTTTCCATCTCAATTTGCCCTTTTGAATGCTATAAATGGAATCATACAGTATGGGACCCTTTCACATGGGCTTTATTCCCCCTTTTCCTTAGCATAAGAGATCCATCCAAGTTGTTGGTGTCTATCAATAGTTTACTCCTTTTTATCACTAAGAAGTATTCCACAGTTTGTTTAGCCATCTACTTATTGAGGGACATTTTGGTTGTTTCTGGTTTTTAGATATGACAAATAAAGCTACTATGAACAATCCCGTATAGGTTTTTGTGTAAACATAAATTTTCATTTCTCTGGGATAAATTCCCAGGAATGCAATTGCTGGGTTGTAGGGTACATATATGTTTCGTTTTTTGGTTTTTGTTAAGAAACTGCAGAAGCATTTTCCTCACTGGCTCTGCAATTTTACATTCCCACCAACAATGCATGAGAGACCCAGCTTCTCCACATCCACTCCAGCATATAGTATTTATCACCATGTTTAAGTTTTAGCTCTTCTAATAGGTGTGTAATGATATCTCACTGTGGTCCTAATTTCCATTTCCCCAATGGCCAGTGATGTTGAACAATTTTTCATGTATTTGTTTGCCATTCGTAGAGCCTGTTCAGTGAAATGTCTTTCCTGTTTTTCTCCCTCATTTTGTTCCCTTTATTTTTGCTTTTTGCCTAATCAATTCCCTCAATATTCTTAGCTTCTTCTTAAAATAACTAAAAATATTTCTCCCTATTTCAGTATCTACAGGTTTTATTTCTGCTAGTGATAAGCAGTTTTTCCCATGTGTGTCCAGAGAGCCTGGACTTTCTCACCTCCTTTATGTTACTCACCTTCTTTGTTCTGTCTGAAAAGCCACTTCCTAGACTCTTGGCCTCCATTTTGCAATGGTTACTGACGTAACTTCAAAGTCCTAATGGACTCAGATCATCAAATGACAGATCTTCCAGGAAGCCTTGCCTTCTCCTCCCAAATATACATAATCACTAGTCCTTTAATGGGCACAATACACTTAAAAATATTTTCCACTGGCACCCTAGTAGGTGCTATTGGTGCCCTGTCCATATGGTACTTGGCATTTCTTTGCACATTGGCTTCTGTGCCAGCAACCACTCCCCCCTGTCTGAGGCTTTCTCTGGCTTCCAGAGTCTTCTTTTACTGGGCAAAAGTGTTGGGAGTAGTGCTCAAGCAACGGTGAATAAGCAACTCAGCTTCCTCACCCCTTACTTGGGATTGTTGATTGCCCAGAGTCTCCAAGTGGGATTAATCCCCAGTTGCCCACAGTGGTAACTGGCTTGATAGCACCTTTTATTAGCTACCTTCTTTGTCTCACTTTCCTACTGATTTTTTTCTGAGGTCCCCTCCTGAATAAACTCAAATAATTGCCTCAGGGTCTGCTTTAGGGGAACCCAAAAGTAGGCAACAAGTATTACCTCCTACCATGATTAACAGTAACACACACACCCATGGTCTTTCCTCCTAAGGTGAGAACTCTTTGCAGGCAGGCAACTGAAGAGAGAGAGCAAACCAAGAGGATATCCCGGCAGAGAAAACAGTAAGTGCAATGGCCATGAAGCCAGCATTTTTTGGTGTTGCTCAACCATATTCATTATTCAACCATAAAAACAGAAGGGACAATAAGTTATCAGTAAGACTGGGGTAAAGTGAGCAAGGGTGAAAATGACTGGAGCTTGAGATGAGCTCACGTAGAACTTTCCCCTTCTCCAAATAAGGAATGAGAGTGAAGATGAGAACAAATGAGCTGAGGAGAATTTTTATGGCCTAATGACTTTGGAAATGTAATATTTCTCATTAATATCACCAATGTCTAATGGATCTTAAATATATTATCAATACACACATGCCATTTCTCCTGGTATTTTAATGTTATTAATACACAGTCAAACTAATTAGAAACCTTAGGATCTTCTTGTTAAATAGAAAATTGGATACATGAACAAGGTTCCAGGTTATATATTTATTCATTAAACAGATACGAAGTCAGCATGTATTGTTGGGTTGGGTATTAAGGAGGGTCAAAATGACAGCCTGTGAATTGTGCAAAGATACTGGCCATTTTCAGACCAGGATGTACTAGTCACTGAATGGTTAGACATTACTTGTGCTGCATTCTCATGTTATTAATGTCAAAAATGAAACAATCTAAATTTTGACATAAATCTTCCCCAAACCAGGGGACAAAGGCATTAGCCCCAACCAGCTGTATCTGAGACCAGAAGCCATGAACCTTTTCTGCAGAGCTAAAAAATAAATTTAATTCTTGACCTGAGACATTGTATCTCAGAATTGATCAAAGTCTGTAAGACTCCGTGACTTTGAGGGAGAGAACATTCCCTGGAGACCAAGTTGAGAGGTCTCTAAATCCATTTCACTTCTGACTAAAGGTACACTTTCAGGATATAAGTTATGCCATGAATGTAAAAGGTGGTCAACATCACTAATGCAGGGATGTGCAAATCAAAACCACAATGAGATATCACCTCATACCTGTGGATTTGGAGAAATGGGAATCCTTGTGCACTGTTGGTGGAAATGTAAATTGGTATGGCCACTATGGAAAACAGTATGGAAGTTCCTCAAAAAAATAAAAATTAAAAATTACCATATGATCAAGCATTTCCACTTCTGGGTATATATCCAGAGGCAATGAAAATAGGATATTGAAGAGATAGTTGTACTCCCATGTTTATTGCAGCATTATTCACAATAGCCAAGACGCAGAAACAACCTAAGTGTCCATTAAGAGATAAATAGATCAAGAGGACGTGAGATACACACACACACACACACACACACACACACACACTGGAGCATTATTCAAACATAAAAACAGAAGGAAATTCTGTCATTGCAACAACGACATAGATCTTAAGGGCATTATGTTAAGTGAAATACCAGAGATAAAAGACAAATACTATATGATATCACTTATATGTGAAATCTAAAAACACTGAACTCATAGAAACAGAAAGTAGCATGGTGGTTTCCAGGGGTTGGGAGTAGGGAAAGTGGGGAAGTGTTGGTCAAAAACAACAAACCTTAAGTTATAAGATGAATTCAAGTTCCAAGGATCTAAGGGAGGAGACCTAGATCCCAACCCTCAATGAAGGAGTGTCAATGTTACACTGTAGGAATAGCTTGTGGGATATGATATACACTGGTTTGGCCATCTTTAAAAAATACTGTCTGCCATATTTCGCTTTCTCTAACATGTGCTTAACTGCCAACCTATGAATTCTCTCTCACTGTCCAATGGGCAAAATAATTCACAGCTTTCAAGGCCTGAATCTGGCTCCTTAAATGCAACTTGAAATGATAAAAAGATTCAGAAAACACTCATATCATATACTATACCCAACGTGTTTGCACATGGGCGTTGCATTGGAATCAGCACTGAGTCTGAAACTCAGCTATGCCATTTTTAACTTAGATTTCTTCATCTGTCAAAAAGTTATAGTGTCAACATGAGATAGTTCATGGAAACCCTGAGGAGAATACCTGCCTATATAGCTACTGGGTGATAGAGATAGAAATTATAGTAGTAGTAATGGCAGTGAAGTACTTTTAAAATGTCTATTTTGAATTCTCTTTATAGATTTTCTTCTGCTGCTTCCCTAAATTCCACAATAAGTAGGCTTCTTCTAGTTTTATACTTGCCAAGCTCATAAACATTAGTGCTTAGAAACTCATGTGTATCTGATGAATGCACATTGGTTTGAATTAAACAGAATCAAATCAAGTTCTTTCTAAAAATAATACCTCAGTTCTGTTCTTGGTGCAGCCAGGGAATCACTTGTGGATCTTGGCACCGGAAAGCTTTGTGCATTTTGCCCCAAAATACCATTGCCTTAGGGTGGCCTCTTCCATTGTAGAAGATATGTTGTTTAGGATTGTGGGCAGAAGTCTCCTTCAGTAATAGTGAGTGTACAGCATGTGACCTCCAACAGGAAACCTTTGTTCTTCACTGAAGTCTGTGAATCCACTAGTGGCCCCTTGCTTTCTCCTTCCATCTATTGCCTTGATGGAGCTTGCTTTCTGTGCTTCTCATTTAGCATGAAAGCTCAAACTCTCCAATAGCCTCTCTTGCACTGCTGTCTTCCAACTGTTCATCTGCTTTTACTCTCACTCTCTACATTTGACTGCATTTCATTGAAAACTTGTTGAATCTGTGAGGGCAAATGATGTGTGTTCTACTTTACTAATTCTTTCATCCACAAATATATATTTAACCCACTACTGGCCAGACGCTGTTCTCAGTGCTGGGAATTCGCAATGAGATGCAGAAACTCCCTGTCTTGGGTTGGACTCCACCAGAAGTAGATCAGGAAACATGGACTCATGTGCAAGTAGTTTATTTGCGAGTTGATGTCCGGAATCACCAGTAGAAGAGGCGGGAGTGGCACTGCCAAGGGAAGAGCCAGCAAGGGTATGTTTTCCAGTGAGTTAAACACTGTGGACAACAAGAGCTTGATTCTACTGGGAAACCCTAGGAAACAGTGCATAATACATTCTTCAGAGTCATCCCCCTGAAGGGGTAAAGAAGCTAGGGTGTTAATACTCCCATCACTTCCCATTAGAGCTGCTCACAGGAAAGCAGCCACATTAGTTTCTGGGCCCCTCTGCAAAAGCAGATCCCAACAGATCTTGGGCAAATAATTATGATAAAAGGTGGGTCAGCATGAACTGAAATAATGATTTGAGGGGATGTACTTATTTCCTAGAGCTACTGTAAGAAAGTACCACAAACTAGATGGCTTAGAACAACAGAAATTTATCGTCTCAAATTTCTGGAGGCTTGAAGCCTGAAATTAAGGTGTAGATAAGCAGTGTTACCTCTGAAACCTGTGGGGAATCCTTTGTTGCCTCTTCCAGATTTCTGGTATTTTGCTGGCATCACTGACATTCCTTGGCTTATAGATGCATCACTTCAATCCTCTGTCTACACATAGCTTTTCTCTCTGTGTACTCATTCTGTCTTCCTTCTGTGTGTGTCTGCCTCCGTGCCCAAATTGTTCCTTTTTATAAGGACAACAGTCATATTGGTTTACGGCCCACACTAATGACCTTATTTTACTTGATTATCTTGCGAAAGACTATTTCCGAATAGAGACATCTTCTGAGGTACTAGGGGTTAGGACTTCAACATAAAGTTTTTCTGAGACACAATTTAACCCATAATGGATGATTAAAGTGGGGTGCCAGCAGCATCCGGTTAATCTCGGCTTTAAAGAGCCTGTACTGTAGTGGGGGGAAAACTAACAATAAGGAAAACAAATAAATACAATATGTAGCATATATGGTCAGAAGTACAATGGTGATAAATAAAGAAGGGAAGTAGGATACGTCTTTGTGGTCCCAAAAAGCCTCAGCACAGTTCTACACACAAAGTAAGGGGTCAATAAGTGTTTGTTAATGTCATGACTAAACGTGTAAATATAGAGAGCGTTACTACCCGCATTGTTATTCACTGGTTGTTTAATATCCTTCAGTGACCATCCAATTAGTGTACTTGGTCTCTGTAGAACATTTGTGTCCCTTGTTATTGTAATGGTTTGTTTATTTACTCACTAAGGACTTTTAGAAGCTCCATATGTTGACTGTTGCGATCAGTAAAGTGATTAGAAGTGAATTGTAATCCCTCTGGAGAGCTATTTTGAGGAAAAAGAGATAACATTTTGATATATATGTATAGATAAGGTATCTCCCCCCCAGAAAGCAATTTCATAAAACATTAGCCTGCAAATGGAATATCAGCACAGCAACAGTCTTCTAGTTTATTTAAGGTAGACACAGTGATACCTCTTTGTATCCATCCTATGAGGCTCTTATTTGGTGTTTTTAATTGTATTTTTAATGCATAATATCTCTTTAGCAACTCAGAAACGGACATGCCAAGCATTGAAAGTATAATTATATAAAAATGCACTAGCTTTGTTTCAATTTCATAGTGATAGAAATTATAGCAATAAAAACCTTCTAACTCTGTGTATTATGGAGAGAAAAATGACATTAATCCTAAACAATGGGTAATAATTGAGAGCTGTTGTCAAGCAGAACAGTGACAGAAAAATCACCTTGCTGATCTTCTTTGTTTCTTTGACTAATTACCAGTTATAAAAAAATAAAAAGGAACAGTTCGGTGCTATAATCCATTTCTGTTATTAATTGGAAGAGAGACTTCTTTAGTCTTATTTTGGCACTCCCTTACCTAAACTGTTAACAGTTTCTACTCTGTATTATTTAAGTCAGCAATTGTAGTTGTTGATGACTGGGCATCCTCTCTCAGCTCTTTCAAATTTTGCTCCCTGGGCTCTGTGCCCTGAGACCCATGGGGTTCCACTCAATACTGGTCTTAAATACATAGGTTTTCCCCCCCCCCCGAAAGCTACTAAGCACAGTTTGAATGCCAGTGCTTTCAATTAAACTTTCTGGGTTTTGTACTGGTGTTAAATAGGCCACCACTGAGGTTGGTTGCTTCCAATGAATGTAGAACTAAGAGAAACTGTAGGGTGTAGAGAGGGATGATCTTTTTAACCAATATAATGGAGATAAAAGATTGAGCAAACTGCTCTTTTTCTTGTTTGAGATAGAATAGAAACATGGTAAATGATACTGTTAAACAAGTGAACCACAGTGAAAATATCCACCGAGAAAGGAAAAAGAAACTGTGCCAGTTATTAGTTATTTAGTTAACTGTGCCAGTTATTGGCCATGCAAATATTAAAACAGAAAAGACAGGTGATCCAATCTTCAGGGTTGATTTCATATTCAATGCGATTACATAGTGAGGAGTCATTTAAATGATTGTCCTTCCGTTTCCTTTTATCAGTCTCTTTGTGGCCTGTGTGGAGGGCCAAGCAGCTTTCTCTAATTGTCAATACGTGATCAAAGAGCAAGAGGACAGTAGCAAGGCTCGTGATGCCTTGCCCATATCCCCTGGTCCTCAGCATCCCCTGCATGCTGATTCCTTCTCATCGTAAGCACCTATGACCCTGTTCCTGAGCACTTTCTCTGGCCATATAAACCAGGCTCTGCCCATTCATAAGGCAGATAGGAGGTACAGAGAAGTCCCTGTCCAAGGGAGCAGTCGTCAATCCTTCAGATGAAACAACTCTGCGTGAAATTGTCTACACTCTCTCCCAGATGCCCTCAGTTGGATGGAGCTCCAGTTGCTCACAATGATAACCTAACTGTAATGCACCTAGTATTGGCCTCCTTCCTTGTCTTCCTATCCACTCGCACTGATGCTTCCTGGAATCTGTTCCCCACCCCCAGTAAACTACGGTTACTCATATACTAGTGCTATCATCACTATGAAGATTTTAGTGTTTTAGATTTAAAGGAGCTCTTTGGCCTTTGTAATTGTCCTTATCTTCTTTCCTCAAAGCAGTATTCACAGCCAGTTAGGATTTTTCCTGGAAACATTTTAATATTGCTTAACATTCTCATATTGCTTTTTTTTTTTTTTTCCTTAAACCCCAGATTGGTCAGCATAGTCTGTCCTCTAATCCCATTTGGTCTACTCAAACTCTCCCTTTTATGGGATAAATGAAACCACTTGCTTCACAATCTGAAGGTTAGATAAAGTAGCCCAGGTCATACTGATAGGATTGAAGTTCAGGTTGTCCTGACCAAAACTTCCTTCCCAGTCCACAGTACACACAACCTCCCCACAGTTTAGGGTGCCAAGTAGCCCCATGGCAACTGGTTTAGTTTGAGGTGGTGAGGTTCTTCTTTCCCCTGGAACAGCACAGGGAAAAAGGGAAACCAGTGTCAGGGTTCAGCTTGCTGCCTAAGACTGTCATGCCTGAGCTTCTTATGGGCCAATGGGTCAGTCCATTACTTTGTGTGGTTAATAATCTTTCTGTAGGGCTTACTCAAAGGAAGGCAACATTGCTTAAAGTTGTGTCTTTGTAATTTAGGGAAAGNATCTTCATATGGTTTCCTAAATCTTAGTGGTGAAAGGCATCACATCTTTCAGAAATTGAGTAAATTATCTGTAGTTTGAAATATCCAAGATATTGACACATACATATTCCAGTTAAGAGAATATGTGAAAATCTTTTAAACAATTGGTCTACGAACAGTGATACCATTATGGTTTTCTTTTTTCCTTCCCAGAAATGATTAGTGAGATCCTACTACGTACGTGTTTTGTAAACTGGTCCCCAACGTGTGATGGGGCCCCTCAAAAGTTCATAATTGGGGATATTTACCTGGAGAAAGGTCTGTTCCTTCTCCTGTAAGTTTTCCTGCATTTTGGAATTTGCAGAGGTGATTAACATAACCCAAGTAAGAGAAGCTAGTGGGATGAAGGCAAGGATTAATAATTAATATTATTAATTATTAATTAACATTAAATAATTATATAATTATTAATAATAATTAATTATCCAAATGCGTCTCACTTTTAGTTCTCCTTTTATGGCCCACCATCCCAAACACGGGGACCCAAGGAGCATTCCGAAATGAGTCTGGGTGATTAGCTATCATACAGAACAAAGTAGGATGATTTACCTGCCCTTTGTGGATATGCTTTAACAATAGAACTAGGACTTATAGGTCCTACAAAATCCAAATAAAACTCTATTGTTAATCAATGGCCACTAAGGCTGGGAAGATGGGATTGTCAAGGATGAAAGATAGGGAGCCACAGAAATCATTTCTCTAATTTGTCCTTTCAGGAGTGGCTTATATGGGATAAAAAAAAAAAAAATGTACAGAAGTGAATACTTTTGGCCAGTACCAGAGTAGCATATTCCTTGTGATGACGAATGCTGTGGGGTAGATAGAAGTGTGATATTGTCAGGGCAGAAATGTAGAAACAGAGCCCTCATATAGGATATATCCGATATGCCTCTACAAGTATCTGGAATCCTATATGCCTCTACAAGTATCTGGAAGAGGTGCCTGACTGGCTCAGTCAGTGGAGCCTGCAGCTCTTAATCTTGGGGTTGTCAGATTGAGCCCCATCCTGGGTGTAGAGATTACTTAAAAAAATCTTAAAAAAAAAAAAAGAGAATTAGGGGCGCCTGGGTGGCACAGCGGTTAAGCGTCTGCCTTCGGCTCAGGGCGTGATCCTGGCGTTCTGGGATCGAGTCCCACGTCAGGCTCCTCTGCTATGAGCCTGCTTCTTCCTCTCCCACTCCCCCTGCTTGTGTTCCCTCTCTTGCTGGCTGTCTCTATCTCTGTCAAATAAATAAATAAAATCTTAAAAAAAAAAAAAAGAATTAGTTTAAGAAGTAACAGATTTGGCTCTAGAGCCTTATGACTCAAAGTGTACAGCAAGCAGTATTAGAATCACCCGAGTCCCTCCCTAGATCTACTGAATTGTCATCTGAATTTTAATAAGCTACCTTCCGCACCCTAAAGTTTGAGAAGCATTGCTCTAAACTCTAGACCTATACTGTCCAAGTGCTATGAGCACTTGAAATGTGGCTAGTTGAAATAGAAAAAAGCTATAAGTGAAAAATAAATACTGAATTTCAAAGACTTAGTATAAGAAAAACCATGTAAAATATCTCGATAATTTTTATATTGATTACCTATTGAATTATAATATTCTGAATATATTGGTTCAAATGAAATATATTTTGTACAAATTTACCTATTCATTTTTAGTTGTTTAATGTGGTTAGTAGAAAATTTATAATTACATATGTTGGCTGGCCAAGATGAATAAAGTTACTATAGCCCATCTCTCCTACTGATTACAACTTAAAACTCTGGGTGGAATATGAGAAACAACTACTTGAGATGTGTGAAAAGTAACAATGTGACATGAATTGGGGATTGAAGCCAAAGCATGAGTAATGACCCATATAGGGGTAGAGCTAAGGGATGGGATATGGCACTTGAGTTTCATGTTTTCTTTTTACTCCTTTGCCTCCCAGCTGTGACCTGAGGGATGGCTGAATCCCAGAATTGCATGGCAGATTCTGAAAGCAAAAACTTCAAGGAAAAATCCTCTTTTTTTTTTTTTTTTTTTGACTAAAGGACTAGAAAAAGGGACCCCTACATCCTGGAGATTGTGGGGTGAATCCCATCTTTTTTCTCCCCTTTCTCTCCCATCCCTCCCCAGAGCCAGCCTGGTGACTGAGCTATATTTATGTGGTGGTGGTACAGGGACTTAAAACCTTGAGAGACATTGTATTTCTAGCCAGAAGTACCAGAAAGGATCTTTTGTTGTCCAAAAAGTATGCACGATCGATGTTACTTTTCTTTTTCTCTTTTCTTTTACCATTTATCTCCAGCGTAGCCTCATTTACACAGAAGGGGAGCATTGAAGGGGAACTAAATAGCTGAGAAGCCTCTATCTTTTTGGCTAGATGAACCAAGAAAAGGAGCCTCTGGGAATTAGAGAGTGTGGGAGAAGAACCAGAGAGAGAAAGCTAGAGAAATGGATCTCAGGATACCGGGTATGTAATGACATAACTCTTGGAATCACGCCCCCGCCCCAGGATGGGTATGTGTGGAATTTTCCAGCATAGCATAGCAAAGACTTCGAGGACCAAACTACAATATAAATCATAACCCAAATGTCAGGCTGTCTCTGAGTAGAGCATGCATTAGGCAGACTCAAATAACAGCAGACTTTGGAAACAGAAATGACATTGGGACCATCTCCACTGAAGGTGAAACTTCTTAGCATAGCAGTCTGATGCTAATCATGTTGATTACCAAATTTTTTTTTATAAATCAGCATTATTGGAGAGCCTGGGTGGTGGCTTAGTTGATTAAGCATCTGACTTTGGCTCAGGACATGATCCCAGGGTCCTGGGGTCGAGCCTTCTCCCCAACCCTTGGGCTCCCTGCTCAGTGGGGAGACTGCTTCTCCCCTCTCCCTCTGCCTGCCACTCTGCCTGCTTTCGTGCGCACTCTCTCTCTGTGTCAAATAAATAAATAAATAAAATCTTAAAAAAAAAAAAAAAGATCAGCATTCTCTAGAGGATTTTAACAGGACCTAAAAACTTGCAAGATAAAAAAATGTCCTGGATATGATACAAAATTATGTGACATACTAAGAATCACAAAAATCTGACAAATACTCAAGGGAAAAGACAAAAAGTAGACGCCAAACATAACATGACCTAAGTCTTGGAATTGTCAATAAAAGTCTTCAAACAACCCTTATGACCATTTTCAGTGAGATAAAGTTAACACTCTTGAAAGATGAAATTTCTCAGTAGAATAAAAGAAATAATAACAAAAAAGTATCAACTGGAAATTTGAGAACTAAAAAATGTAATATCTGAAATGAAGAAATATACTGGACTGGCCAAATAACAGAATGGAAGTGAGAGAGCAAAGAGTCCAAAAGAAATTAAATAATATGAAGAACACAGAAAAAAGATGTTAAAAAAATGAGCAGAGCCTCAGTCTTATGAGACAATGTAAGACAATAAACGGGTCTAGCATTCATGCCATTGGAGTCCCAGAAGGGAAGGAGAGAGTTTGATGCCGAAAAAAGTATTTGAAGAAATAACAAAGGACTACTTCCCAAATTTGTCAAAAGTCAAACATTTACAAATTCAAGCAGCTCAGGGAATCCAAAAAAAGGTAAACTCAAAGAAAGCAGTTCTCAGATGCATGATAATCAAACCACTGAAAGTCAAAGTAAGGAAAAACTTGATGTAGTTTGAGGAAAGCAGCACATAATGTAAGTGACGATGATTCAAATAACTACAGATTTCTCATCAGAAACCATGGAAGGGGCGCCTGGGTGGCTCAGTCGGTTCAGCATCTGCCTTCTGCTCAGGTCATGATCCCAGGACCTGCTCAGTGGGGAGTCTGCTTCTCCCTCTCCCTCTGCCTGCTGCTCCCCCTGCTTATGCTCTCTCTCTGTGTCTCTCAAATAAATAAATAAAATCTTATAAAAAGAAAAGAAAAGAGGGGCGCCTGGGTGGCTCAGTCATTAAGTATCTGCCTTCGGCTCAGGGTGTGATCCTGGCGTTCTGGGATCGAGTCCCACTCAGCCGCCTCTACTGGAAGCCTGCTTCTTCCTCTCCCACTCCCCCTGCCTGTGTTCTCTCTCTCTCTCTCTCTCTCTCTCTCTCTCTGTCAAATAAATAAATAAAATCTTTAAAAAAAAAAGGAAAAGAAAAGAAAAGGGAAGGAAAAAGAAACCATGGAAGCCAGTAAAAGGGAGTAACATTTTGCAAGTACTAAAAGGATTAAAACAAACAAATACAACCAAAATCAACAAACAAACAAAAACCTGCCAGCCTAGATAATCTATGGCCAGAGAAAATATCCTTCAGGAATGAAGACAAAATGAGTACACTCTCAGATGAAGGAAGACTAAGACAATTTGATACCAGTAGACTTGCTATGAAAGGAATTCTGAAGGAGATTCTTCAGGCTGAAGGGAAATGGTACCAGTAAGGAACCTGAAACAGTAAGAATAAAGGGAGAGGGAAAGAAATGTAAATACTTGGTCAAATATAAAAGACTGGTTTTCTCCTCTTAAAACTCTTTAAAACATATATCACTGTTGAAAGCAATTATAACATTGCCTGGAGGTTTGTAAGTATAATCAGATATAGTATATATGAAAATTATTTTAAAAGGGGGGTATGGTAAAGAGTCCTATGTAGTTGTAAAGTTCCTATATGTTACTGAAGTGGTAAAACATTAACTCTATGGGGACTCTATATTATATTATATAATATATATAATTATATATATATAACTTATTTAATATATATTATTTATATATGATTATATATTTATATACAAT